>NC_058126.1:2525749-2643249 GCF_914725855.1 Thunnus albacares
GGAGTCACTCGTTACTCTGCGATCGTTTCTAATTGTTTTCAGTTACGACGCTTTTGGGAAAAACCTCTTCAGTTTAAGGAGGAAGATCGATTATATATATAAAGATGCTTCCAGGAAACCAGGCCCAGCCCAGTAAACCCAGTTCATCCTCCAGCAGAGGCAAAAAAAAACTCCTCACCTGTTCAGGTAATAATTGTCTCCTCGTTTCCTGCTCGGGTGGTCGGGCGGGATCAGCAAGCTGTCAATCAAATCATACCAACCAATCACATTTAATGCCATAATTTGTCAGTTTTTCCAATTAAAGATAATCAGTGTTTAACATCAGGCACAATTATAACAAAATGTTCACACTTAACTATTAAATTAAATGTAAAGATACTTTTATAACATGTTTATTTCATTTCTTCTTCTCTTAAATGGAACATCAATGGATGTTCTTCCTGCAACAACTCAGGACGTTTGAGGCATCAAAGGCAGTGATGTAACCGCTCAGCTGATGACAGGAAGTAGTTTAATAAAGTAGTGAAAGATTGGTCAAGATTTGCCAAACGTTCTGCGTGCTGAGGATCGTTTCCCTCCCTTCAGGAAAAATATGATGTGATATTAAGAGCTGATATCCGGAGGCAGCGAAGGCCCTCAACTCCTCATCATCACTTCAGTTTAACTGTGTCTCTCAGCTGGTTTCTTGGATGTTTATCCTGATGCTGTATTTACCTTGCTGGAGTATTTGATACATGATGTGTTTATGCTGATGTGTGTTTGTATTGATGACACCGAGACAAACACCGATCAATGTTTCACTGCTAATAAATGATTGAATCTTGAATATTCTCTTTTGTAAAAAAAAAAAGCTTTGTGCTCAGTCGTTCGACCTGCCGTTCAATCAATCAAATCAGTCGATTGATTGATGTGTTTTTTTTGAAGCCGCTGACCTGTCGAAGTTCTGCTCCACGGTAACGACGGGGCTCAGGTTGTCATGGACAGAGAACAGCGGGTTGCCCCAGCGACCGATGTAAGCACTGCGGAAACAAACAGACACAAGCTGAAGGAAGAACTCAGAGAAAAAACAAGAAGAAGAGACGAGTCATAAAACTGCTGTTATTACTTAGATTACTGCAGACAGTAATACTACTACACAATACCACAAATACTAAAACTACTGACGCAGCTTTCTATTTGAATGATCCAATATTGATTATTGAAATCCAGATATTGATCTTTGTAAACCTGTGTACATGTGCACTAAATGTTATATCTGTGCAGTGTTTACTGGTTGTAACTGGTTCAGTTAGCGTAGATGCTAGCTGCTACGTTAGCCGTCTTGAGTCATGACAGTCCTGTAAATGCTACTTTATTCTTCCACTCCACTACATTTCAGAGGGAAATATTGTACTTTCTACTCCACTACATTTATTTGACAGCTTTAGTTACTTTTCAGATGAAGATTTGACACAATGGATAATATAACAAGCTTTTAAAATACAACACATTGTTAAAGATGAAACCAGTGGTTTCCAACCTTTTTGTCTTTGGACGTCTTACAAAAAGCAGTGTGTAGTCGGGGTCACATTTCACATGTCTATGAGTTGTTAACAGCTCCACCAAATAGTGATTTTTCCCTCTAAACTTCTCACATGCTTTCATTTCAATAAATGTTCAAATGATCCAATATTTCAGCAAAAATCAAAGATTAGAGAAAAAGTCCAAAAACTGAAAACAGATTTGTGTATCAGAACTTTGTTTTTTCTTCTTTCCTCTCCCATTAATCATCTCACCACCCCTCAGATTTATCTGATGACCCTTTGGAGGGGCCCCGACCCCTAGGTTGGGAACCACTGGACTAAACTAGCTAACTGTATATAAAGTAGTGTAAACTAGCTCCACCTCCAGCAGCTACAACAGTAACATGCTGCTCTAACACTGATGCTTCACTATTAATAATCTAATGATGTCATATATAATAATATATCAGTCAGAGGGACCAAACCACTACTTTTACTGCAATACTTTAACTACATCAAGCTCATAATACTTATGTACTTTTACTGCAATACTTTAACTACATCAAGCTCATAATACTTATGTACTTTTACTGCAATACTTTAACTACATCAAGCTCATAATACTTATGTACTTTTACTGCAATACTGTAACTACATCAAGCTCAAAATACTTATGTACTTTTACTGCAATACTTTAACTACATCAAGCTCATAATACTTATGTACTTTTACTGCAATACTTTAACTACATCAAGCTCATAATACTTTTGTACTTTTACTGCAATACTTTAACTACATCAAGCTCTAAACTTCTCACATGTTTTCATTTCAATAAATGTTTGAATGTGTTTACAGTTCCAGGAAACTAAACTGCGTCTCACTTGTTGATCATAGGAGAAATATAAGTTCTGAGGATAAATTGAGAAGCTTTATGCAGAAATAATATTTCTCTAAATGAATCGATTCTGGATGTTGTGAAGCAAAGTTAAATTGAATCGGGAGATCTGCTCATTCATTGATTAAAAACAGTCCCTGCAGAAGATGAGCGAAAGAGAGAAAAAGAAGAAATGCATTCTGGGTGGAAGCAGCGGTAATGAAAAGTAGCAGCTGATCAGGTTTTCATCTTGTTTGAAAATTACCCAGCAGCCCCGGAGGAGTCTGCTGTCCTGCTGCTATCAGAGCATACAGGCTTTTCTAAAAGAGTAAAGTTCACGACCTGTGAAATGGCAGAGTCATAAACCACTGTCAGACAACACACTCAGTGACTTCTTAATGACTTATTAATGCAACATTAATGCGCTGCTGACTGCTGAGTGTGTGTGTGTGTGTGTGTGTGTGTGTGTGTGTGTTTTTATGGCGAGCGTGGAATATATTTCACCACTGTGTGCGTCGCAGCAAAAGTTTTACACTCGTCGTCTGTTCCCTGAAGACACATCGAGCCTGCAGTGAGAGTCAGTCAGCAGTTTGTGCTCCCAAAATGAAGAAAGAACACAGAAATATACACGACATGAGGAAACATAACAGCGGCGGCGGCTGCGAACACGGCGGCGGACAGACCGCTGCGGAGGATCACAACACGTGTTATATACGGTTATAGTTTCAGTGACACCTCGCTGCAGAGGAGACAGCTAAAAATAAGTGTGTTGTCAGTATTTATTAAACAATTAAAAACTGAAAATACTTCTTGAAACGGCAACATGTGACTCCGGCTGGGTCCAAATGTGACGTGATAAACAACAAAAACATGATTTAGCTGCTCTTAGAGCCTTAGTGGAGCTAAAAAAATGTAAACTCTGTCCTGCAGGTGGCGCTAGAAGAAAGATCTGTGTATCAATAAAGGCTTTGTTTTCTGTTTGTATATACAAGTAGTGAACTCAACACTAACATATCATCAGCTTTATAGTTAAAGAAAGTGTTGAACTTGATCCACATCCAGCAGTTACAACATGATCATCACATTGATAATGTCAATAATTACTTGTGGGGTTCCTCAGGGTTCTATTCTTGATCCTTTGTAGTTTCAATCTGGTTAAAGCTGCTTGAAATGATGTTTTTTTTTGTCCACTTGTTTTCAGCAGAATAGTCTCTAAACATGACTTCTGTCATATTATCAGCTTATAGAGTAGTTGTGGCTAACATGTTAGCAAACAGTTGCTTTATTTCCACATCCAGCAGTTACGGAGCAACATTATCATTCATGTGGAGTCGTGTTTCTGTCCACCTGGTGAATATAAGTCCAATATTCACTCTCTTTTAGCTTCTGTTTTTACTCTCTACCAACTCCTGAGGGAAATATCTGGCTCTTTAGCTGCTAAATGCTCCACTATGTTCACCAGCTAGTCTACAGCTAACTGTGTCTGTTTGGTGCTGAGCAGGTAGTGAAAACGTCGCTATGAGACGTTGAGAGTGAACCAGAACAGTAAAGTTGCAGCCGGACAGATAAACAATGAGCTGAAACTCACTATAAAGCCGTCAGTGTCTGTCATTGGTTAACAGTTATCACCCTCGTCCACGCAAGTTTGTTTAAAGTAACCAGATAATAGAATAAAGTGAAGTATAAAGAGTATTTAGTAAAGTGAAGGTGACAGGTGATACCTGTCGTACCTGTAGAAGTGAGCTTTGATCCTCTCCTTGATCAGCCAGAGAGGATGATGGGATTGGTTGTGGAGGTTGCGGCCGACCTTGGCCAGGATACCTGACGTGACGTTGGTGAAGTCATCGCGGGGGTACGAGTGGCCCAACACCTCCACCGACTCCTGACCGATCACGGGCTGCTGAGGGGCGGGGCCGTCCGCGCTGCTGAGGTGTCTGCGTGACGCCGCCGCGCCGCCGTTGGCCCAGAGCGCTGTCGCACAGAGAGGGTGGAGCAAAGGCGGGGTCAGCGACTGCAGGGGCGGGAGGAGCAGCTGGCGGAGGATCATGATGATTGGTCCATGGAGCTGCAGACACAAGAAAGGAATTCAAGTAGATTAGAATAGAAAAGAATAAAACACAGTACAACAATTAGTATTATACATATATTATAGTAGTATAACAATTAATAGATTAGATGCCAACTATTAAATTAGTCTCCAGCTATTTTATAATCGATTAAACAGTTTTTTTGTCATTTTTTTTAAGAAAAAAAGTCAAAATTCTCTGATTCCAGTGACTGAAATGTGAATATTTTCTGATTTATTTAGTCCTCTATGATAATAAACTGAATATATCTGTTGGTCGGGACAAAACAAGACATATGAGGATGTCAGCTTGAGCTTTGGGAAACAGTGATCAACATTTTTCACCATTTTCAGACACTTTATAGACATCTAAAGGACTAATCAATTAATCCAGAAAATGATCAACAATAAAAACAATCATTAGCTGCAGCCTTAGTAGACTGAACACAAAACCATTAGCATCTATATGTTAGAAATATGTACAAAAACAGAAAAAGGAGAAGAATAAAACATCTGATCAGCTTGTAAAGTAGCTAACATGTTAGCTAACATGTTAGCTAACAGCTAACATGCTGTTAGCTAACATGTTAGCTAACAGCAGATAAGATCATCCTATCAGAGTGCTGTTTGAATGTGAGTCCTTTTAGCTCTGGGCTGAGGAATATCTGGCTCTTTAGCTGCTAGATGTTCCACTTTCTTCATCTAGCTAGTCTCCAGCTAACTGTGTCTGTGTGTTCGCTGCTGCCGGTGCAGGTAGTGTAATTTATAATTTCATTGGGTCGGTGGTGGAGAGGGAAATGAGCAGGACGTGAATCAGCTGAAAGAGCAGAAAAACTGTAGTTGTGTTGAGAATTTTCTTCACCTCCACAGAGCTGACCGATCATGGCATGCAATTAGTTCCTCGACACACACACACACACACACACACACACACACACACACACACACACATTATATCACATTATAATTAAACTTATGGACAAACAGCCAAAACATGAACACAGTCAGCTGGTTTTTCATTTCTCTCTTTTCCTTCTTTCCGTCGTTTATTGTCTGACAGGAGACGAGACGATCACCCTTTTATTTCCCCCCCTCAAATATTTGTCCATCCACACACACACACACACACACACACACACACACACACACACACACACTCGGGGAGCATCCCTGAACAAGACAAAGGGTGTTGCATTGCAGTGGCATTGCAGCAAAATGGATTATTGTTCCCAAATCCATGAAGCTTTTTACCTTTACTCTGCTGTCTGTGTCATATTATAGAGGACTGGATGACACTGATGAGGTGTCACACACATAAACACACATAAACACACATAAACACACACAATACAAAAGTTAGGTAAAGGGACATCTGAAGGTCATAAATTCCTCCATCGGCCTTGATGACTCCGACCATCTACAATATTCATTACAACCCAGAGCAAACAACCAACTAGAGATGTTTAATAGAATAAAAGCTGATTAATCATCTAATTCCTCCTCTGAGAAGCAGGAAAATGTTCAATTAAGGTCATAGCAGCCAAATTATGGACTTTGTGTACACGGATCATAATTTAGCCAAAGGAAAGGTCATATAGAGACCAACAGTAAGAATTTATTCATACAGCACTTTTTGTGACATTAGTCACAAATTGCTTTACAAGGACATAAAACAACATATAAAATAGAAAGAGAATCATAGCAGATGAAGACGGAGAAGGATCCTCTCTGTAAAGGCAGGTCGCCGCAGGATCCGCTAACACCTTCAAAACTAATACACTTTTATGAGACACTATTTCACACAGCAGCTGCATGATATTTAAAGAATGTGACTTATTTTAAGCACATCAACTCAAAGAGGTTTTTATCTATAACTCAACTTATAACTCACGGAGTCCCACAGGGAAGTGTTTTGGGCCCGCTATTGTTTTTGGAATTTGCTTACAATTCAAGTGACACTTTTAGCGTCCAGGCTATATTTTCAAGTCTTTTTTTTAAAATATTTGACTAATTGTGTGTTCATAAAGAACGTGAGGGGCATTTTAGAGGCGGGGTAAATGCATATTCACCAGGAGAGATGTGATGATGTGTAGAGCTGCACAAGTTGAAAATGCTTTAACTTGAGAGAAAAAGTCTTTTTAAGTATATTTAAGTATTTTTTTTAAATATTTGATTTATTGTGTGCTCATAAAGAACGTGAGGGACATTTTAGAGGCGGGGTAATTGCATGCAAATCAATGGAAAGCCGCACATAAATGCATATTCACCAGGAGTCTGCACATGTTGAAAATGCTTTAACTTGAGAGAAAAAGTCACTCGTATCCCAGAAGTTTAAAAAACTGTTTCATAAATGTAGAGAGACGAGAGGAAAAAGAGACTGGAGGGAAATAATTAGAGTTTCAAGACCATCAAGACCAAGAAAAACAACACAACAGGTCATAATGTCAGTCGCCCAAAAACAACCTGTAGTTAGTTTGAGTGTCAGCAGCCGTAGTAACCGTGAGGTGGAGCAGTGGTGCAGTTCAGATGACGTATTTATATATATATGTGGATGGAGGCTTTAACCCAACAGACGCTGTTTCCAACTGCAAGTTGGGACAGTTTTTTAAAAGGCGTAACTATAATCGTCCCTTAACCTTTAACCCCTGTGGTTATTATTGTAGCCTAAAATATGTCTTTTATGAAAGTATCTCACATTATATTCTTGCTGGATGTAGTTCACATGATTATTTTTCCTCATCATTGGATAAGAAAATAGTTACAAATATTCCAAAACTGGTTTTCAGAGTCTAAGTTGATGTTTTCAGAGCCTCGTTTTCATCAATATATTCAGTTTACTTCATAAAAAATTAATAAAATACAGCAAAATCTCAAATTTCAGAAGCTAGAACTACTTTTTTTTTCATGTATTTGCTTCATAAATGACCTAAACTAATTTTTCTTTGTTGATTTATAACTAAAGTCATAAAATCTCTCCAAACAGAACTTTCGCCTCCGTCTCCGTGCAGCCGTCATCCTTCAGCGACAGACGCTCTGTGCACCTGAGACTCACAGGTGATGAAGTGTCTGATGGTCTGGAAAAGGTGAACAAGCAGCACCCCTTCATCTCCCATGATGATAAAAAAAAGGTCATGTGACATTTCCAGACGATATATATAACTCCACCTGTTGTGGATGTAAAGCCACATACGAAAAAGTGGCTTAAATCTGAGCTTCAGTCTCGGCTCCGTGTCTCCTCTCTTTGGCGCTGACCTTCTTCCTGGCACATGATCATCGCCATATGTCTGTTCCCATGGCACCAAAACACCACCACCACGCATACACATATGGACGCCTACGCACACGGACACACGTGTGCGGTAAATACACACATTTTATATGTAAGGAACTGCAGAGAGCTGCAGCTCAGCACAGACTGAGAAAAGGTGATAAATATGATGAGAGAATGAAAAAAAGGGTGAGAAGTCCAACATTAAGATTTAAAGAACCATTAAATAAGTCGATTCTGATTTAAAAAAATCAATTTTTATGTTTCTACCAGTTTGTCTTTGTGACCATTACGGAACAAATATATAACAATCAGAACCTGACAGATACATTTCGATATTTAGAGGTTTAAAAAAAACTTTAAAGGACACATATTCTGCACATTTCCAGCTCTATATTTATATTCTGGGGCTCTACTGGAATATCTTTGCATGATTTCCAGTTCAAAACTCCTTATTGATCTTCTACTGGTCCTTTATGCAGCCCCTCAGTTCAGCCTCTGTCTGAAACAGGCCGTTTTAGCTCCTGTCTCTTTAAGGCCCCGCCTCCTGATGAGCCCACTCTGTTCTGATTGGTCAGCTTTCAGGAAGCTTCCTCCGGCTCCGGAGGCTACGTAAACAAACTATAGTAGCAGGATTTCACTTCTTTTTCTCCTTCTTTACTCCAAATGTCAACTTCTCAAATCCATCCGTACATGTTGGACAATGTGAACAACACATGGAAACACCTTAGCAACCACCCTAGCAACCACCTTAGCAACCAAGGCTACTGAATGGACGGCCGTTTATGGGCATGTTTTGGAAATTTGACCATGTTTAACATCCAACATCACAACCGTAAATGACAAAAAGCACAATATGTGCTGAGCAGGACCTTATGTAGTTAAAAAAAAACATTTTATTGTCAAAAACACCTGTAACAGCAGCAGTAAACATGAAGTTTTAATGTATTCAGTTATCCAGTTTATCCATTCAGCAGTGCTGTTACATCAGGGCTGTTGTGGGGATGAGAAGATGTTGGTTGGTTCTGAGCAGGTTGTTGTTGCTTATTAGTATCTACAGATATTTCTTGTTCTTAAAATAACATTACTGATGCTTTTTCATCAATACTATAATTATTAGAAACACTACATTATTCATCGTGATGATTTTCATCATCGATTCATCTGTTGATTATTTTCTTTATTGATCAATTAGTTGTTTGTTCCATAAAATGTCATAAAATCATGAAAAGTATCGATCACTGTTTCCCAAAACCAAATATTCAACCTGAAATGTCCAAAGATCTTCAGTTTTCTGTCATAGAGACCAAAGAAACCAGAAAATATTCACATTTAAGAAGCTGAAAACAGATTTTAGCATTTTTTCCTTAAAAAATGACACAAAATGACAAAAATCATCAGAATTTACGCAGCAGACCTGAAAATATTTTTTGTTTTTTGAGATGAATTTGTAGTTATTTAACAAAAAAAACACAACAAGCTGCAGAACATCTAAGTCTTTCTACAACAGTGATCCCAGAGTGACTTATAGCAGCAGCGAGCAGGTCAAAGGTCGGCGATCTCTTGAATCATCAGATCTGAACGAGCTGAAAGGAAACAACAGCTGAAGGAAACCAGAGAGACTTTCTAAGAGGGAACCATCACGTGGATTTTTTTAAACACAGATTTGTGAACTCGAGCAAATGAAAATATTAAATCAGATCAAACTTTAATGAGTCTTGTGGGGGAGCCGCCGCCGCCGCCGCCGCCGCCGCCGCCGCCACCACTGCTCGCTGGTGAAACTCTTCACACGTCTCTCCTAATTTGTCTTTTTATTTTTATTTTTTATCTCATGACGCAGCTGAAACCAGATTTATTCCTCCACAGGATCTAAACTTTTACCTCAAGATGCAACACAGAAACACAAGTTCTCATTGTGATCAAATACGATACGGAAGACCAGAGATGCCATTATTAAAAAAAATAATCTATTCATATTTAATAATCCAGTTATTGCAACACATCATTACTGTATTATTTAAACTCCAAAGCATAGTAGTGTCATTGTTAAAAAGGAAAATTGGAGTTTTTATATTTATTTTTATTCATTAATGTGAAAAGAATTTAAATTTTAAACCAGAAAAATTGAATTATATCAAGATTTTAAAAAGATAAAATCAGAGTTTTGTTTCACTACATTATTCAGTCGGACTTTGAACAGATTTAATTTAAGAACGTTCTGACAGTTTTACAATTTAATATATATGTTGAATATAATAGTTCAGAGCGTCTGAGAGTCATACGAGTCTGAACAGACTTTTTATTCATTCTTTTATTCATAATGTCTGAATCTGAATTAGTTTGGAGTTTTTATAATAATAATTTCAGATATTACGACTACTGACACTGATAAATGTGTCTGCTGGTTTCTGTCTGCAGCCTCAAATTCTTCTTTTCACTCTTTGGAAACATTTTTGTGAATGAAATTCGCCCACAAACGGAGCAGAACAGGTCGCCGTCTACGAGTGAAAGACTCACAAATATTAAAGGGAACGATCGATTGCAACACGGTTAATTGGCAAAATGATATCTGCGGGTCATAAGGTCAGATTTCTATTTGTCAGGTATTTATTATTATTATTATTATTATTATTATTATTATTATTATTATCATTATTATCATTATTATTATTATTATTATTATTTTGTCTTATTAAAGTTGTTGGAAATTTTAAATACTTTAATTCTCTCATGACTGTTAGTTGTTGTATCACTGTCTACTGTAATGGATCGAGTGTGTATATGTTTATATGTTTACTGTATGTCTGTTCAACTGTGTGTAATTATTATTATAATATGTAGATCTCATGTCAAAGATTTCAGTAAGATGTGTCACTTTTGTTTGTAGTGTTTGTTTTTGTATGTTTATGAAAAAATCATAATAAAAATATTATTTAAAAAACAAAACAAAAGAACAGGTCACCGTATAAACTGTCAGGTGACCTTCATCATCTATGAAACCAGATATTTACAAAGAGTTTGTGACGTTGAAGAGGAACCAGATTTACAAGAGTAAATGAAAAAAAGCGTCTCTAGCGGATGATACTGGTGTGTAATATGGTTGAAAGCTCCGGTAAAGGCCAGAAAGCAGAGCTTCAGTCGGGATTGTCGTGTCAAACGATTGTTTCCAAGGTCGAGAACGAACTTGTGTTTAAATCTGAATCATAACTGCTGATGACGTCACATGTCAACAAGTCAGTGGACCTTCAGTTGAGACGTTTTTTTAGACTTTTCTTAATTTTATTTGAAGGGTTGCTGCCAAATGTTACTATTCATGAAAAGTATTAATATCAGTCTGAAATCTCAGATATCGATGTCGGTATCGGCCTGATCGGATCTTTTTCCGTCTTAAATTCTTTGTTACTTCGTCTCAAATCGTCTCCATCAGCCACATTGGTCCCGTGACATTTTAGTTCAGATCTGATACAAAAAAAATATGGCAAATTAACAGAAACAGATAAAATGTGCAGTGATGTAAGCAGCTCCGGAGGAAGCGAAACATGATTCATCATGTGTGAAAGTTGCTGAGAAAATCCCTTGTTCGGTTGCCAAGAAGTTGTTCTGACTAACCAGCGTGGCGGCCGCCAACAGCGAAGCTGTGATGTGACTTCTGACGCCGCCAGCTGACTAAAGGTGGCAACAGAGACGCCGCCAAGGACGAGCTGCGGCCCGCCGTCCAACAAACACCCACCGCACGTCAAGAAAAATGAAGAAATAAGCTTTGAAATGTGTCTGAAAGTTGAACCAAAAGCCTCTCCAGCCTCGGCGCTGTCACCGTGACAGGCTGCAGGAAACACGACGCCTCAGACAAACACAGCGGTCGCCAAGGTTACAGTGTCGCATTACGCAGGTGATGAAATAGATGTCATTCAGGCGTGAGCTTCGGCACCGCACAAGTGACACACTGCACATGTTAACACACACACACACACACACAGTTTCCAGCAGCAGCAGCTTCAGTGCAGAGGGATTCATTCAGCCTCTAAAAACTGACACGATGATAGAGAGAGGTGATAAATTACACACTGCGGAGGGAGAGAGAGAGAGAGAGAGAGGCCTGTAGAGAGAGATACTGTATATATAAAGAGTGTGTGTGTGTGTGAAGACGGCTGCAGAGATGGAGTTGTAGATAAAAGGGAGCAGAGTGAACACAGAGAGAGAGAGAAAGTATTTAAGGCTGAATTATGGTTGAAATCTTTCAACACGTCTATTAGGAACGACCTGCAGGAGCTGCTTCCCTAAACCGTCACACATCACCGTTAAAGATATAATATGTAATTATTCCACATTGAAATGTCTAAAAACAACTAGACTTATGTTATATATGTTGTTGAGTTGTGTACTTACATTCAAACTCAGAGAAATCTGTAATTTAATCAAAGTAACGGACCGTTTCATTTGGTCGCCTGTCGATGGCGTCATACCTCCTCTACCAAAGAGTAAACACGCACCAGATGCATACGGCGGCGCTGTGTTTGTCCGCTACGATGGCGTCTACCAAAGAGTAACTTACACACATACAAGATAATACATCGGCGTTGTGGTTGTTCCACACAAACTGTTATAAATGGACTTTTATTCAGTTTTAAGACACATTTTCATGATAAATTTATTTGGTTTTTAACTATATCTTTAGATGATGGTATAACTTCATGAAGAGGATAGAGAGAATAACTAGTGAAGCGCTGTAAACGGCGCCATCTTGTCGTTATTTTTACTCTTCGGAGCCGTTTCTAAACAAGCTATGGTAACCGCTGTCGTCATGGTGATGAAGCAACAGTGCAGCGGTGTGACTCACTGACGTGTTTTTAATCAGATATATCAGCTTTGATACACACACAATACTTGTTGTTGACATTTGGCTTCATATCACAAACTCTTGACTTTATACTGAAGCTCTTTGAGAAATTTACAAAGTTGTACAAAGTCCAGAGGTTGTGACATGAAGCACGACAAGCTGGTGAAGCTGTAAACAGAACAGCGTTTCCTGCACATGCTCAGTAGTGTCTGCCTTACACAGAACTACTCTCTGGAGACTGAAAACATGATGCTGTTATTAGTCTTTGGAGCCGTTTCTAAACAAACTAACATGATCAAACTCTTCATGATGAAGGAACATGTGACCCAGTGCAGTGATTTAATCAGATATATCAGCTTTGATACAAACACACAATACTTGTTAGTAGATCAGTTCATTGTTGGTTTGGATCCAAACATGAAGATTTGATGACAAGAAGAAGAATTGCCAGACTCATCCTTTAAAGACACGTCTGAATCTTTGCAGATTAAAGATGCAGACGTGGTTTATGTGCAACAAACAGTATAATTACCACTTTAAAAGTTCCAGAATCTATAAACATAACAATATATTTGTATCTTTTCTCAGTGTTTGTTCACTAGTCAAGCTTCGACATTGTGTGACTCGTGTCAGTTGAATACTGAACCACGATTGGCTCCAAACTAGTTGTGATGTCACAAATCACAAATGTCACAAATGACACACACACGTCATTCTGCACAGAGAAGCTGAAGCTGACATATTATTGGGTGGAGCGGCACTTTAAACACGGAGATGACGCTGCATTTTTCCAGACCTACAAAGTGTTCACAGTGTTTCACTCTGTTGGTCACGAATGTGAAACGTGACAGAAATTCTGTAGTCGTGTTTTGCGAACGTGAGAGAGAAAATCCTGACTCCTATTTTCACCTCCACACAGCTGACCAATCACGGTGTGAGGTTTAATGCTTCAACACACACACACACACACACACACACACACACACACACACACACACACACACACACACAGAGTGAGAGGAAGCTACTTTCAGAGCTGTGGTGGTTCCCATAGTGAACACATGCCATGATGATCACGACTGGAGCGTAGCTATGAGACGTTCACACCTCAGAGGAACAGGTGGCGTCTCTCTCTCTCTCTCTCTCTCTCTCTCTCTCTCTCTCTCTCTGTGGGAGTGTCACTCGCCCCCTCCCATCAGAGGGAGTCCCTCTCTGGCACGATGACCACTTCCTGTGGCTCACGCCTGCCGCTCCTCTTCCTGTTCACGACGCCGCTCGCTCCGTCGCTCGCTCGCTCGCCAACACGGACTCTTATACAACTTCCGACATCTGCCTTCATCTCTGTGTGCTGTGTTATTTTTAGTGAATGAATTTCACGCTGTAAAAAAATAGCTCAACTTTACTTTTTTTCACAAGTGTAAAATTACAGATTTATCCTTAAAATGATGAAAAATCAGAATATTTCTGTTTATAATTTTCTTTTTCTTCTTTATTCACCGTCCTCTCCCTTCATCCCTCGTTGAGGGTTCATATTTTACACTGCACGCTTACTTTTATTCTCTTTGAGCTTCTTTTTTATCTCCAAATTTAACACTTTTTAATTGTTATTATGTCTTTTTACTTGTGTTGCTTTTACATTGTGTTTTAAAGCCTTTTATGCTCCATGTAAAGCACTCTGAACTGCCTTGTTGAAAATAAACTTGCCTCGTTCACACTTGTTGCATCTGTAAAGTCACCATTTAGTGTTTTGTTTCCTCACAAATTAATAATAAAAAGCTGATTTTCTATGTAGAAATGATCATTCTTGTTTCCTGTAAATGCAGCTATAAAAAACAGCAGATGATGGATTTTTTTACTTCTCAAATATAAATCAAAGACATTACAGACAGATTTGTCTCCCCCTGCTGGCGGTGAGAGGAAAGACTCAGCTGTGACTGTGACACACACACACACACACACAGACGGCCAGTAAAGACTGGTATGTTTTGATGGTCCGCTGGGATTTGTCCCAGTATGTCTGATGGTCAGTATGTACTGGTTGTTAGCTGCTGTTGCTGCTGTAAAAACGGTGGATAAATTGTTTTGAGCGTCACACAACGTGCACAAAACCACTCGTTCATTCAGTCCCGAAAACAGCTGGAAAGTCTAGAAGAGTCACGTGATTAACGGCGCGGGAACGTCGCCCCCCGACATGAGAGTTAAAAACTAGATTTATCAGGTGATGATCGGTTTCATCAGCAGACACTGCAAGTTTAATTCTTACTAAAAATAACATTTACATCACTTTACTGCTGACTGTGATATTTACTCCGCAGCAGTAAAAGTACATAAGTATTATGAGCTTGATGTAGTTCAAGTATTGCAGTAAAAGTACATAAGTATTATGAGCTTGATGTAGTTCAAGTATTGCAGTAAAAGTACATAAGTATTATGAGCTTGATGTAGTTAAAGTATTGCAGTAAAAGTAGT
The DNA here is from genome assembly GCF_914725855.1 of Thunnus albacares. Lineage (NCBI taxonomy): Eukaryota > Metazoa > Chordata > Actinopteri > Scombriformes > Scombridae > Thunnus > Thunnus albacares. The sequence goes on from NC_058126.1 coordinate 2,540,765, forward strand.
GGTTTGGTCCCTCTGACTGATATATTATTATATATGACATCATTAGATTATTAATAGTGAAGCATCAGTGTTAGAGCAGCATGTTACTGTTGTAGCTGCTGGAGGTGGAGCTAGTTTACACTACTTTATGTACAGTTAGCTAGTTTAGTCCAGTGGTTCCCAACCTAGGAGTCGGGCCCCTCCAAAGGGTCAGCAGATAAATCTGAGGGGTCGTGAGATGTGTGATGCTGATCAATCACCTCCAGCAAGTTTCTGAAAGTTGCTTTTTACAGAAATTAATTAATTAATTGAAAGTACGTATTTAATTTGCTCACGTTAGTTTAATGTTAATAAAGCTCAGTGTGATATATATGAGGTGTGTGTGGTCATAAAGCAGCTGCAGTATAGATGCACCAGCGTGTGTGCGTGTGTGCGTGTGTGTGTGTGTGTGTGTGTGTGTGTGACATGATGAGTTAAGCCTGCGGGCCGCCGAGCTGCAGCGGGATTTATGAGAGCTGTAGTCGAGCTGATTGGCTGATACTGTGGCGTTTATTTAAAACAGCGTGTCCCGGAACGACCCCACATCCATCTTTACTCCCTGCACCTCCTCCTGCCTCCCTACAGTCTGTTAAAAAGCTATAAACTCAGTGTCCTCCCCTCTAAATCTTCCTCACTGCTCCTCCTCCTCCTCCTCCTCCTCCGTCCTTCCCTTCTACTCTCCTTTACGTCTCCAATCTCAGAATATTAAGTTTCTTCTTATTTCTCCTCTAAACCTCCTCCTTTCTTTTACCTCCATCTCTTCCTTAGCGGTGACTGCAGGAAGTATATTTACGGTAATAAAGTACAATTTTGAGGTACTTCTACTTTACTGGAGTGTTTCTATTTTATGTTACTTTATACTTTTATTCCTCTACGTTTCAGAGGTAAAATCTGAACTCTCCTTGTTTCTCGTCTCGCTATATTAAGTCTCCAATAAATACAAAATGCCAAAAAAAATAAGCTTAAAAAAACAGATTTTACATTAAAACGTTGCATCTGTTTGGAAACTCTAATACATTTCACAGATTAAAGCCATGAAACCAGCGAACTGTATATAAAGTCATTAAGAAGTATTTTCTCTCTATAATACAATAATATACGAGTCATGAGGGACGTTTTTCATTTCATACTTTAAGTTGTAATTTTGCTTCTAAAACTTCTGAATTTGTTCTTTTTCAGTGTTTTGAATTAAAAGATTTTGTACTTTTAAGAAAAGTTAAAGTTTTTTATTTATTCTTTAACTTCAGTAAAAGATTCTTCCTCCATCAGCCTCTTCCCCTCTTCCTCCTCTCAACTCTCCTGTTCCTCCTGGACTCTCCTCCCATCCCTCCTCCACCTCCTCTTTCTCCTTTTTATCCCTCCTCCTCCTCCTCCTCCTCTTTCTCCTGTTCCTCTTCCTCGCTGAGGGAAGCAGGAGGCTTTCTGACAAGCAGCATTAGATCAAACCTGCACAGGAAGCCTGTAAAAATGTAATAAAATGACTTTTTTACAGATATAAACGAGCTCAGAGAGGAGAGGAGAGGAGAGGAGAGGAGGAGAATTGACGAGTGGAGAGAGAGCAAGGAGAAAGAAAGGGATGAGAATAAAGAAAAAAGGAGGAGGAGGAGAGAGGAAAAGGACAAAGAGGAGGAGGAGGAGAAAGAAGAGGAGCAGCGGTGTCTGACATGATGAAGAAGGGGGGAGATTTTATGGTTGGAGGAGAAAAGTGCAGAGGCTGCAGCTCTCTGCCACCCGGCAGCTCCACTCATACATCCAATTTGTTTCCTTTCACTGAGTGTCAGTCACACACACACACACACACACACACACACACACACACACACACACACACCAACACACACACACACACACACACACACACACACACACACACACACACACACACCAACACACACACACACACACACACACACACACACACACACCAACACACACACACACACACACACACTCACACACACACCAAGACACACACACACACCAACACACACACACACACACACACACATACACCAACACACACACACACACACACACACACACACCAACACACACACACGCACACACGCACACACACACACACCAAGACACACACACACACCAACACACACACACACACACACACACACACACCAACACACACACACACACACAAGCAAATGTCCAGACAAAGACAAATTTCTAAAACCTGACATGTACTGTATGAAATACACATTTACAAAAACCCACACATTAAATACACACACACACACACACACTACACACATACAACCACACACACACGCACACGTCCGCAGACACACACGCTTCATAAAACATGAACACACACAAACACTCATGAACAGCTCTGCAGCCTCGAGGCTTCATCGTCCTGTTTGTTCTTCATCTCTACAGTCATGACAGGACGACACACACACAGACACACACACACACACACACACTCACACACACACACACACACACACACACACACACACACACACACTCACACACACATACACACACACACACAGTGTTTGCTTACTCCACACTTCTCAGCAGTGACAGAAACTTTTTTCCAGAGTTAAACGAGGGACGACACTCAGACAGGAAACACTTAAACGCTCCATGTGGTCATGTGATCATGACGCCGAACCAACTGCTCACGCCTGACTCCATCGTGTATTTACCTGCAGGTCCAGCTGTGCATAAAGCTTTTTTTTTTTTTTTGGACAGGATATAAATAGCAGAATACGTCCCCTTTAATTATAAATAAAGAACTGATTTACATGCTCACAGTGTTTCCAGCTGGTTTCCGTAGCGACGTCTGTCAACAGAGAAACACCACGACAACAAAACTGCATCACAGCCCAACATCTGGTCGGGAGGACAGACGCACAAAACACAGGTTAATGACAACAGCTGCGCCGCGTGTTCACACGTATTGATATTAAAAATGATCGATCACAGAGGAAGTTAAAGTCTGCTCAACTCTGCTGCAGCTACAGACGCTTTATTAACCCGCGTTCAGTCTATTTATAGTTAATAAAGTTAATGTTTTAATGCGGTTGAATTCACCAGAAAGTTGTTCTCATTTACATATTTTTCTGTTTCTGTTGTCAGACAACGGATGTTCAGATATATTGACATTTAAAGTGATTGATTAGAGAAGATGTCCAGATGACGTTGTTGATAAAACGTATTTATTCCACCTGATTTACTCATTTTCATTGTTCAGTCTGCTCAGATAAAAGCAGCCTGAGAAGTTTCGTCCCGCAGCAGCAGCAGCATCAGCAGCAGCAGCGTCTTTATGAATACGAGGAGGACGGCCGGCGTTATCGATCCGTGGTCCTGAGGGACGGCGAGGGGCCGATCTGAATCAATCATCCTCTGCAGTGAACACACAGCAGCGGCTCAAAGCTCAGTTTTTCTCCCCGAACTGTCAGAATCAGCACGAAGCAGCTTCACGCAGGAAAAATATGTTGGCTGTTGTGTTTTTTATCATGCTAGTTATGAAGAGAAGTTTTCAACATTATAACATGATAAAAGTTTAAAAAGCTTACAGAGAAACTGACTCTATAAATAATGTTTTATTTTGAAAGAAAACGGCACACTTCCTCTGCTATCTAGGAAATCTTTACTGGGCCTTAACACCCTGTGAAAGAGCTTAAAGGGTTAAAACCAGGTTTAAAGAGAGGAAATACAGCAGTAAATATGTTTTATTATGTTTTACTGAGAGATGAAGTGAAATCAGGTTGTTTACTTTTGTAATAAAACACAAATTACAACAAATTTGACAAATTTTATTTGACAAATAAAAACAGAGAGAAATATGTTGTAAAGTTACAAATAATATCAAAACAAAAACAAACCTTTAAGAACCTAAAAACACACACAGACCCACGTACACATTTAGTATCACAAGTTCAAATTAAATTAGAAGAAACATGTTGGATAAAGTGTGTAAAATCTCTTAAACCTTCAACCAGCAGGATGATCAGAGTCACATCCTGCCGGGACTCTTTTATCTGCTCCCAGTGTCTCCCCCAGTTTATCTGCTCCCAGTGTCTCCCCCCAGTTTATCTGCTCCCAGTGTCTCCCCCCAGTTTATCTGCTCCCAGTGTCTCCCCCAGTTTATCTGCTCCCAGTGTCTCCCCCCAGTTTATCTGCTCCCAGTGTCTCCCCCCAGTTTATCTGCTCCCAGTGTCTCCCCCCAGTTTATCTGCTCCCAGTCTGCCCGTGTGTCGTGTCACCTGTTGTCTGTTTTACTTTAGTTCCTGTTTTATTTTGAAATATTTTCTCCTTGTGTCTTCCTGTGTTTGATTACCTCGTGTGTTTCACCTGCGTCTCGTTTACAGTCACCAGTTTAGTCTTTGTCGAGTCGTCTGCTGTCGTTCTGTGTTTGTTCCTTCGTTCGGTGTTTCTGGTTCTTGTGTGACTTTTGAAGTATTTCATTAAAATGTTCTGCCGTCTGCTCTTCTCACCTTTATCACAATCAGAGCTCAGAGATGTGATCTGGGTCCCTGAAACACTTGAAATGATCTTAAAATCAATATTAAAACAAACCGGCAGCCAAAGTAAACAAGTGATGTGTTGTATTTGTTATGAGTTTAGTTCATTTGAACTAGAAACCTCCCTGCTACCTGTTCTCAGACGTTGTCACACAGTAATATAACATAAACATCTGAATCTATCTTCTTCTTCTGGAGCTCTGCATAGAGGACGTGCACATGTAGCATCCTGATCTTCCAGCAGCAGAGTGAAGACTCCTGCTTCTCTGACGGCTGCGGGGTCACCTGAGTCTCTCCAGCAGCGAACGAGGTCCTTTAATGCTCAAACACAGCTGTGAAACTTCCATCTGACGCCGCCGCATGTCGACAGTCTACGGGTCACCGCTTCATCAGGAACACCTGACAAATCCACCAAATAATCTCACTTTTTGGATATGTGAGAGGAGGCCTGTTGCATTATCAGGCTGAGCTGACGGGGATGTAGAGCGGCGTGTTCACGCTGGCTCCATCATCCTCCCGGCAGATGAGCTGACCTCTCTGATCCTCAGCTGTAGCCGACTGCAGAGGGATGAACTCAGAGAGTCTTTCAGTCGCCGTAGAAGCAGCAGCAGCTCTGACATCCATCCAGGAGAAGCTGCTCTGATGACGTTATTCTCTCACGACAGACGACACACAGTCCAGTATCTCCTTCTGCAGAGTTTTTGAAGTTAATATATACAGCGGTGATCTTTCAACAATCCATCAAGGGAGGCGACAAAATCCACCAACCAACAGAACATCCTGGTTCATCAGAGCTCTCACAAAATATCACACCGTCTATGATTCAGTTTCAACTTCCTGTCACGTCTTTGTTGTTCCTTCTAATTCTTCATCCTCTGCAACGTTAAACCTGCTGAAACAGTTTAGCTTCATATTATTGTCTAGAAGGTTTAGATGTTGCTCTGGTGCCGACACTCTGAAACAGCAAACAGGAAGTAATAAACGGCGTTCCTGAAACCACGTCCAGCTACGTAACTCCGTCTGTCATAAGAGGAGCGGGTGTCAGTTCAAATCGGTCCGGTCCAAGCTCCTTCATCCTCTTCTTCTCTTCTTCTTCCAGTGAAAACCTTGTGAAAGGCTGTTTTTGTGAGGAAATAACAGATTTTTCCTGGATTTCCTGCGGCTCCATTTGAAGTTGGCGTCTTCTGAAACGTCGCTACAGAGCAGGAGTGACAGTCGCACATCCGTACAATACCAATTTCCTGTCAATAAAAGTGGGCGTGTCTGCGCCCCGTGGAAAATAAGAGGCAACCAATAAGAGAGCAGCCTCAGGTCACCTGCTTGCCAAAAGCTGAAGGATGTAAACACGCCGCCCTTCACCAGGAAGTAAATTAACCAAATACAATATGGAACCAATTTCTACTGAATGCTGACAGACTATCAGGCACGTTATGATACGTCTTATCATCTAATTAATTTATGTTTAACATGTTTGAGTCGACGTTCTTCTCTAGATATCTGGCGGTGGCTCCTCAGCGCCGCGCGTTAACAAACCGCCGCTACTAGAAGGCTGCAGCTACTTTTGTGCTGTTTGCATTTTCCAGAGATGCTTTAATGTTTCTTACAGCTTTATTTAGAGGTGACGGGACATTCACAGGAAGAGACGCTTATGCTCGTGCAATATTTGGTAGCCGGTGCACGAGAGAGAGAGAGAGAGAGAGAGAGCGAGTGAGTTAAAAATATAACGGCGAGGAGGAAGACACTGATGGGTTTAACGTTATTAAAGATCAAATTCTTTTGCCTGTTTTATGCAGCCCGACATGTAGGAGCATTAAATGACAGGACGTTCAGTTGCTGCTCTGCTACTGATGATGATACTCGGATCTTTCACAGCGTTTCCCAGGATATTAAACCAATCTTGTGCATAAGAGATGATGATTGAGATATTAAAAGATAATTCTGTTTATCTTCCTGCTTCCCAGAGGAGAGAGAGAGATGGATCGTTTTCTTATTAAAGGATCATTCTGCTGGTTTTCTGATTGTCAACAAATCTCATGTTTGACGTGTTTTTAATCAGACACATCAGGCTTTAGATACACACACACATAATACTTGTTAGTAGATCAGTTCCTTGTTGGTTTGGATCCAAACATGAAGACAAACATATATAAAAATCATGAGAACAGATCGTCTCTGCACAGTTTTAGGTTCATGTGATAAAAATAAAGTGAGCGACTTGAGCTCCACCTGTTTGGGAAGCAGAGCTGAAGACTTTTTGGCCGCAGAGAGATTACCTGTACACCTGTTAGCCTCCACTGCTGCGAGGACCAACAGAGTGTGTGTGTGTGTGTGTGTGTGTGTGTGTGTGTGTGTGTGTGTGTGTGTGTGTGTGTGTGTGACAGAGAGAGGAAGTGTGTAGGAGTGTGACTCCTGGCTGCGACACAGTAAACATATGCTCAAGAGACGTTGGAAAGAGTGCAAAATGGAAATTGGAAATTTGCAGCACACACACACACACACAAAAACACACAAACACACAAACACACAAACACACAAACACACACACAGCTTTTTTTTTTGGCTAATTCAGCAGCTTTGCAATTCATATTTTCCGTGTTGGGGGATTTGAAAGAGGCAGACGTCTCATTTTTTCCCGTTTAGCCGTCACACACTCGGCGGCGTCCTCTGGGTGGGACTGCAGGCAGCGACTCCGCGGTGACGGTTGTTCAGATTCTGACACATTTCAGCTCTTTTACAAACATCTGCTGAAAATCGACTCTGTTCATGTGAAAAAAAAATACTCGATGAGACGTGAAATTATGGATACGACAAAAGACGGACAAATAATTCGGATGCAGCAGAAGATTAAAGAAGATTTTAAGGAGAAACACGAGATAAATCAGATCATAGTTTGGTATAAATTAGGATTTTATTGATTAGGTTCTTATGAAATCCTGCCATATAACTTCCCACATACAGCGTTACCTTCCAGACAACTGGAATAATTGTTATATTATAAATATTTTTCTCCCTTTCTTCATTTTTCTTTATTTTGTAGTTGCTTTTACATCCATTATTTTTATTTGCTGTAACTGTCTTGTTCTTATCTTTAGTTTTTTTTTACATATAACTGATTATATGGAGGTAAAAGTGTGTTTTATACATGTGAATGTCTTTGTGTACATATTAAATCATTTTGTTTACACATAAAGAAGCCTTTTTGACATTTTAAAGATTTTAAAGACTTTTTCTCTTATTTTGCAGGCGTCTTTTTATCTCTCATTATTTTATTTGCTAGAATTCATTTTATCTTGTCTCGATTTTTTTAGGAGACTGCTTGCATAAGTTTTTAACTTCCAACTTCTCGTGCACAAGCGTTTGTTTACTTTAGTTTCATGCATCGCTGAGTCATACGGAAGTTAAAGTGTGTTGCTATATATGTGAATAATGTCTTTGTGTGCAAATTAAATCGTTAAATCATTTATAATTTTTGCTTTATGTGCAAACAAATAAAGAAAAAAAATATTATTTTGTAAAATTAGTTGATTAATTGACAACAATTTTGATTATCAATTAACCTCTCTGACTGTGATGGACATTTTTCCTGACCAGTGTGAATTTTGGCTCATAATTTTTATTTAGTTTTAGTCTTTTGACAAAAATGTGAACATGTAAGCAGCTCGTTCAATAAGACTTCAAACAGTTATTATTACTTTTAATTTAATTTTAGTCTCACTTACAGCATGAAAAGCAGGTCGTCAATCAATATCTTTCATCATCGTTATCCTGGTTAAATTCACAGTGTTCAAGATGTTTTTTTATGCAAACGAGTGACTATTGTCACACTATTCTAGCACTGTTGTCACACTATTGTCACAATGTTGTCGCAATATTCTAGCAATGTTGTCGCACTATTGTCACAATGTTGTCGCATTACTGTCACAATGTTGTCGCACTATTGTCGCACTAAAACATTTAATAATCTTTCAAGCTCACCTGCTGCTCTACCTGGCTCCAGGACTAACACTGAGTCACACCATTGTTGCACTATTCTAGCACTGTTGTTGCACTATTCTAGCACTGTTGTCGCACTATTGTCACAATGTTGTCACACCATTGTCGCACTATTCTAGCACTGTTGTCGCACTTTTGTCACAATGTCGTCGCACTATTGCTGCACTATTGTCACAATATTGTTGCACTATTGTTGCACTATTGTCAAGCTATGGTCGCACTATTGTCACAATGTTTTCACACTATTCTAGCAATGTTGTCACACTATTGTCGCACTATCGTCACAATGTTGTCACGCTATTGTCGCACTATTGTCACACTATTCTAGCAATGTTGTCACACTATTGTCGCACTATCGTCACAATGTTGTCACGCTATGGTCGCACTATTGTCACACTATTCTAGCACTGTTGTCACACTATTGTCACAATGTTGTCGCAATATTCTAGCAATGTTGTCGCACTATTGTCACAATGTTGTCGCATTACTGTCACAATGTTGTCGCACTATTGTCGCACTAAAACATTTAATAATCTTTCAAGCTCACCTGCTGCTCTCCCTGGCTCCAGGACTAACACTGAGTCACACCATTGTTGCACTATTCTAGCACTGTTGTTGCACTATTCTAGCACTGTTGTCGCACTATTGTCACAATGTTGTCACACCATTGTCGCACTATTCTAGCACTGTTGTCGCACTTTTGTCACAATGTCGTCGCACTATTGCTGCACTATTGTCACAATATTCTAGCAATGTTGTCGCAATATTCTAGCAATGTTGTTGCACTATTGTCACAATGTTGTCACACCATTGTCGCACTATTCTAGCACTATTGTCGCACTTTTGTCACAATGTCGTCGCACTATTGCTGCACTATTGTCACAATATTGTTGCACTATTGTTGCACTATTGTCAAGCTATGGTCGCACTATTGTCACAATGTTTTCACACTATTCTAGCAATGTTGTCACACTATTGTCGCACTATCGTCACAATGTTGTCACGCTATTGTCGCACTATTGTCACACTATTCTAGCAATGTTGTCACACTATTGTCGCACTATCGTCACAATGTTGTCACAATATTGTCGCACTATTGTCACACTATTCTAGCAATGTTGTCGCACTATTGTCGCACTAGACAGAAACAAGAAACAAGATGAGTACAGAGTGAAGAACATGAACTTTATTGCTGATGTTTTATTTTAACATTTCTGGACTCCCAGATAACCTTTAGTCATTTAATATATTCTGTGTTTTTTCCATCTTGAATTTGTCTCTGACCTGTTCGGTGAATGAGGACTGCAAAAAAAAAACATTGTCTGCTGTAGAACAAAGTTTCTTTTGGTTGAAAAAAAGTTCAGATGGAATCAAAAGCTTGTTTCATATCCACCTGCTTCAAACTTTGGAAAATATATTAAAATGTAGATAAAAACGTCTGAGCTCTCTGTTGCTCCAGGTTATCAGAAAAGAAGCCTGAAAGTTTCATAAAGGAACAGACTGTTTTTTTTTTTTGGAAGACGGGATTACGGTGGTTATCCTTTAAAACTCGGATCCGCGGCTCTTAATAAAGACAGAAGACTTTTTTCATGCGCTCACTGAGAAACTGCTGCCGTCGCAGAGAAGAGAGAGAGAGAGAGAGAGCGGCGTGGTGGAGATAAAAAGAGACGACGGAGGAAACAGGTGAAGCTGGCAGGTGTATGTCGGCCCGGAGAGTCGTGTTGAAAAGTAATTGGCAGCAGAGTGAGGATGAAAGGCTGAGCTGCTGACCTGTAGGTCCGTTCTGACTGACTGCACACTCGTATATATCCTCTACATGTAGATATGATCTGCCCGTTCTACCTTCCTCCTGTCTGTTCCTCCGTCTTTGTCTCTCACCAGATTTATTCTTCTCTGACTCCCACTGTTTCGACTTTCCTGTTCTGACCTTTTGCTTTTACTCCAGATCTAAACTGTCTCTCTGACTTTTGTTGTGAAAGCTCACAGAGATGGTTAGATAACAGTATGTAATGAAGGTACAAATTAAAATGTCTCCGATGTGAAGGAAGGAAAATCAACAACTGTGCCAAATGTAACATGGCCAGTCTGTGGTTTCAATCTGCATGTGTATTATTTTTCACCTCCTACCTCTGTAGTAATTAAAGCTCCAGTTGCAGACTCGCTGGTCCTCCAATAACTTAACGTTCTGTCCACAGAGACGCTTTGCATTTAAAGTTTTTGCTCATAGTTTTGCATAACAACATTTCAGTCGTACATCCGCTAAGAAAACATGTCAGATGGCTGTAACGTAACAAAAACATGATTTATTTTCAGTAGTGTGGTCAAAAATATATAAATAACATTACTGGTTTAATCACTGGTATTGCTGCAGTACAGCGTCTGGCCACCAGTGGCAGCACTGAGCGCTCTGCTGCTCATCGAGTAACATTAAATGTAGTGAAATATCGCAACAATAGTCCGACTCAACGTGAGTCCTGGAGCCAACTGTCAATCAACACCCACACAGCAGACATCAAAGCTACTATAAGTCTTCAAATCTTATTAACGGAGCAAAAATTTCCTAAATGACCACCAGCTCACTTATTAGAGGACCTGAATTTAGAGATTGAGACCAGAATGACTCAATGAAAACAATGATTGACTCAGTGTTTCTAGAGAGAAGTTGAGGCTTTGTGAATGAGAGTCAGTTGGAGCAGCTGGCGGCCGTCTGGCACTTTAAGATACTTCAGACTCAAGACGTGAAGCTGCTGGTTGGTATAATACAAATGTAAAGTTGCAGTTCTGATCTTATCACACAGCCTGCTATACATACTCAAAGCTGAGAAGAATCTTTGGAGCAAATTTACGTTCAGTGTTAACATATTCATCAGGATTTACATCAGCTGTGTGTCTACTTTCTTTGATGCAGTTGATTGAAGTTGAAACTTGTCATGGGGCCAATATATGTTCTCTGGAGGGCCAGATTTGGCCCACAGGCCAATGTTTGCCTACCACTGCCATAGACTGTAACGCTGGATGTGGCGAGATGTGACATCACCCGTTCGAAGCCCAGAGTTGCAGCTTCTGGTCGGCGCCATCTTTTTCCTTTTGGAGCCAGAATCTTCCAGATAAAGAGTGCAGAGTGTTTCCTTTCACACTCTGGAAACACGTCCCGCTACCTCGGACCCAAGCTAACGCTAGCTTACTGGGAACACTGAGCGCTGCACACTTGGGCTAACGTCAGCTACTTTAGCTGAACTATGCTAACAGAGCAAGTATCATAATCAGGTAACATTAAACTGAAATTGCGACAACAGTGCTAGAATAGTGCAACAACAGTGCGTCAACAGTGCTAGAATAGTGTGTCAATAGTGCGACAACAGTGCTAGAATAGTGTGTCAATAGTGCGACAACAGTGCTAGAATAGTGCGACAATAGTGCGACAACATTGTGACATTAGTGCGACAACAGTGCTAGAATAGTGCGACAATAGTGCGACAACATTGTGACAATAGTGCGACAATGGTGCTAGAATAGTGTGTCAATAGTGCGACAACATTGTGACATTAGTGCGACAACAGTGCTAGAATAGTGCACCAATAGCGCAACAACATTGTGACAATAGTACGGCAATAGTGCGACAACAGTGCTAGAATAGTGCGACAATAGTGTGACATAGCGCAACAACATTGTGACAATAGTGCAGCAATAGTGCGACAACAGTGCTAGAATAGTGCGACAATAGTGTGACATAGTGCGACAACATTGTGACAATAGTGTGACAATAGTGCGACAATAGTGCGTCAATAGTGCTAGAATGGTGTGACAACAGTGCTAGGATAGTGCAGCAATAGTGCGACAACATTGCTATAATGGTGCGACAACAGTGCGACAACAGTGCGACAACAGTGCGACGCAGTGTGAGTCCTGGCTCCGGGGAGAGCAGCAGGTGAGCTTGAAAGGATATTAAATGTTTTAAAAGGCTTGAATGTGTCTGAACATTTCTGCATATTCTATTAAATTGGTGACTTCGATGTTCTTATTATTGACAGAAATGAACAAAACTATAAAAATAAGAGCAGAGTTTTACTGAACCTGAATGTAGTTTGTCTGACAGTTTCCTTCACACAACAACCACCCACACAGACACACTGTCAATATTAACATACATGATACATGATGAGCCCGTTATAGAACATAAACCTCATCAGGCCGCAGCCATGAGAACAGACTGTTAATGTGAACAAAGCAGCAGAGTGATGCAGCAGAGCAGATTTCTGCCTGTTTTATATTTTCCTGTAATCCTCTGTCAGGTCCTCTGAGAGCCCGACACGCTCTGCTGCCTCCTTATTAGCAGCTGAGTGTTTTATTTTCACCGTTTTTTACCAGCTCGGATAAAGACGACAGGAGACTTCGCAAGGGATGCTAACTTTTCAGAGACCAGCCGAGGCCTCGCAGGTCATAAAACACGGATTTAGATGAAGGGAGGAGAGAGACTGAGACGTCTGCTGCAGTGGGAAGACAAAAGAATTCAGGTACTTGGATGTTTAAAATCTGCATCGTACTGGAGCTTCACACCATGTCGTCTGTCCTGAGAGAAGAGTCAGCAGCCCAAATGAACATTAAACAACTTTTAAATACATTTTTGCACAGAAGGACTGTGGATTATGAAGGGATCTTCTGATGGTCAGTATGAACAGGAGGAATGATTACAGCAAGAAAAACCAGCTTTAATGTTCATTTGGGCTCCTGACTGTTGGTTTCAGACACATTTGAGAACCTGTGAATATATCCGTTAACAGACGACCAGTCTGAGTTTAGAAATTCACTTAAAATGTTGGACAGGAGTCCAGGAAGTGTGTTGAATGTTACATAACAGAGCAGCTCACCATGGAGTGTGTGTTTGTGTGTGTGTGTGTGTGTGTGTTTATAGTAAGGTCTGGTAGGCTCAGCAGGTTCAGGAAGGGCTTTCTAGAACAGATGGAGGACACACACACACACACACACACACACACACACACACACACACACTCAGTAGAAAGGCTGTGAACACAAACTCACACAGCAGAGAAATTAATTTGACATCCTGGGTGGTTCGTTATCACCACTGACTGTATATAAAGATAGACGCCATGACAGCTCCCCAGAAGTGAAGCCAAAACATCTGGACGCCTCCTACAGTTCATAGGTCATAAGCCCCGCCCCCTCCATGTTAGCGGACACGAGCCAAACTAAAGAAATCAAAGTACACCTCAAATACATCTCTCATTTTAAGTCGTTCTTATCACACTGACGTTTGTCCAAGTGCTCATTTTTCTGATAAGTTTGTTTTTAATTAGTTATTCGATGACATAGAATTGGGGGTGTGACATCATGATTGACAGCTGTGACAGCCGCCCTCAAACCTCCGTAGGACAAGCCGAGTGACCGCAGCAGTTTCTGATGGAAGACGCTACGTACGTTTTAATTAGTGATTCACTTCCAGCTGTCAGTCATGTTGAGGGGGCGTGTCCCTCCGGGTCGTCATCCCGCCGTCCGACTCTACAGCACAGACTCTGGTTACAAATGTCGTCACACGAGCAAGATGGCCGCCCCCAGAAACGAGATATGTTAGCTTCATTTTTGCATAGCAGCAGGAAGTGGAGACGCATCGTCCATCTTTATATACAATCTATGGTTATCACACACACACACACACACACACACACACACACACACACACACACACACACACTGCATCTCCCTGCAGTTCCCAACAATTAGCTCAGCAGCTAATTTGTCTTCACTGACAGCAGAACAAATGCTAGCACTTCCTGTCGCTAATACAGCTAGCACACGAGGCCGAGTCGATACTTCTGCTCATGTTACAGACTGTTACCTTTGAATTATATCATGTTTATACTCTTATCTATTACTATTGCTTTTAGTATTTTAATTTTTCTTTACTGTGTAGTCGAGGAGCTGAAACTCACACTTGAAACTCTTATAATCAACTAAAACAAAAACAACAAATCAGAAGAGCATCACTTGAGCTGGATGATCTAATAATAAGAAGTAAATTATTCCAGAGTTTAGGGACAAATACTCGATATAACTTCAGCTTACGTGCAGTTCTGGGAACATTCAGTAAATACTAAAGAGACTTTAAATTACTACAAGGACACAACAATTCAGAAATGTACTCAGAGGCTTCACCATAAACAGCCTGATAACTAAACACCAGAAGTTTATATTGAGTTTATTTTGAAATGTAAACTGTACGATGTGTCAGAAAAAAGAAAAAAAAAAAGGCGGCTTTAATTTCCAACAGCTCACAGAGACGTATTCGAATGTTTTGTTTTGTCAGACCAACAGTTCAGACCCCAGAGATTAACGACCAAACATTTCACCACATTTTTCTCACGATTGTCAACTTTCATCTCAGAAAGCCTGAAATCAGAGTGAAGGAGCCTTAATGCTGTTTGTGTCTGAATCAACCAGCAGCTTCAAGTCTTCAGTCTGAAGCATCTTAAAATTCCACCGACGGCCGCTAGCTGCTCCAACTGACTCCTGTTCACAAAACCTCAACTTCTCTCTAGAAATACTGAAATTATTGCTCCGTTAATACGATTTGAAGACTTATAGCAGCTTTGACGTCTGCTGTGTGGTCGTTGATTGACAGCTGTGATTGACAGCTGGCTCTGAGTCGGACTGTTGTCGCTGTTTTAAGTAAGTTTGATGTCGTGATTCTGTTTTGTCTCAGCGTTTAGTCACCGCGGTGATATCGGCTCCGTGTGGAGAAGCCGACAGACGTAACGTGCACCGATGTCAACGTGACGCCACTGAAAGCAGCTGTTAGTCAGTTAATCACTTTAATCCCAGTCAGGTTTTACTGTTTTATTATTCAAATTAAGCACTAATGAATTAAAAACAGGCAGTAAATCATGATGCACTGCTGCGCTGCTTTTCTTTTTATTATTATTCTCTAACTTCTTCAGATAGATATCACTGTTTGTGTTGTTTACCTTCTCACATGTCGACTTATTTCACTTATTTTGGGTTGTGGTTGTTAATCAGGACGAGAGGAGATATTTTATAAACCAAACGACTAAACGAGCAATCGATAGATTAATTGATAATGAACATAATGATTAGTTGCAGCACTAGAAAGGCGATAAGATTAAAAAACAATATAGAATTATAATAAATACATGAATAAATAACTATAACAACAATCTAAAAAGACACACAAAGCAACGAGGCCTTCAAGAAAATAATTGATTAATTAATTGATAATAAAAATAACTGTCAGCTGCAGCCTTACAAAAAAGGAGCAAAGAGTAGAGCTGCAACGATTAGTCAATTAATCGATTAGTTGATTAATAAGCAACTGTTTTTATATCCATATTATCTATTTTTCTGCTTTTTTTAAGCTGAAAATGTCAAATATTTGCTGGTTCCATCTTGTGAATGTGATGATTTTATGGTTTTCTGTTTTTTTGCTTTATCAATATGGAGTAATAATACTGAAACAAACAAAGCGCTGCGGTCTAGTAAAACACCTGTTTACTTCACTATTCATTGCTGCTAAACAAAGGCAAGTGTTGTAATTTTCCAAACACATCCTCTCAAGGTTGAGAGTAAACAAACATAAAGTCAAAGATGAGCGAGCTGCAGAGAAACGGCAGCGAGCAGCACGATGAGACGACGCTGGAATCTACGGCGGCGGTTAATTACAGGCGAAGGCAGAAGCAGAGGACCGGACGCGGACGGGGCCCTCCGTGTTATTAATGAAAGCTAATGAAGGGCTGCGGCTGTGATCTCCTCTCCTCCCTCCATCTCTTCATCCATCATCCCTCCATCCCTCGGTTGATGGAGGGGAAACAAGCAGCTGGGTTAATTTAGACTACAGGCGGACTTCCACTACTAATATATATCTGTGTGTGTGAGAGAGAGAGAGAGAGAGAGAGTCTCATTACAAAAGCAGGGAGGTTTCCTGATTATATAGACGGACAAATTTTGATGCAACATCCTGGTTTAGCTGCAGGTACGGAGGATAAAAGCTGCCAAAAATGTGAAAGAAAAAAAAAAAAAAAAAGTGCAGGACTGAAGCGGAGATCAAAGCTGAGGTAATAAAGTTTGTGCTTTCTTGCTGTGGATGATTTGATTTGTATTGATCTGCAGATGTGATTCGCTGACCCTCTGCAGCTCTAACTTTGTCACCATAAACATTATGAATCCTCAGCACACAGATGTTCCCTTCAGTCCGGTCTGCTGCTGCAGCCCTTTCATTTGGACTTTTTCCAGCTTCTCCACCGACACATCAAAGCATCAAAAGGCTCATTTACAATATATTTACATTTTTTTGCCAATTAAAGCAGAAGCCCGGGTTTGTTTACATCTGGGGTTTTTTTTTTCAGCCCGAGTGTGACATTAAACAGCAAATAAAGCTAAAAAAAAAACACCACGACACCTAAACGTGTCTTTGTGCAGAGAGGAGGAGGTCACACGTATAAAATTCACAAACAAATAAAAACGCTGCTGTTGTTGCACGTGCACCAGCATCATTAACGTATTGATCATGGAGGGATGTTTCACGAAGAGTCAAGATGGCCGAAGCTGATCTGGGCGCAGTTTAACGGATCGTTATCGGCTAAAATAACAACTATCAGCTGTCACTAATTAATTCTGTGCGTCTGAACTCGCTGAACAAAGATGATTTGTGAGGACAGACGCTCCACTCTGTAGCATTACTGTACAACCAGAACGGTTCCAACATCTCTGACAGAGTGAGACGTCTTCTCTCTGGAGGATCGAGTCACATTCTCCTGTTAAAACTTTCATTTATATCAGATCAATAATTTAAATGTTCAAACGTATCTATGACAGTTTGACTTCATTGTATCAGTTAGAAGTTTAATCAACAGTAGATAAATATAAGTATCAGACTCAATATCAGCAGATATCTGTTATTAAAGGATTTGAATCAGTACCAAAAACACGTGATGAGACTTTTTAACACATTTTATGAATCTGTGTGTGTCTGAAACATTCCTGATAGTTTTCCACTACTGCAGAAATCTCTTCCCAGTTTATCCTGGGAACTTCCACATTCAACAATTGAGCAACATTTTTGTTTCTTTGAATATAAAACAGTGTAAAAAGCTCATTATGAGCTGATTTATAAACACATTTCTTTATAAAATATGAACCGAGGATCTTTTCTTCAAGTAAAAAGACTAAAACATGACGTCTTTATTTTTATAAGAACAACAGAAGACCTGCAACACCTGCGAGGTTTTCATCATTATGTTTAATTATAAACATAAATACTATCCCACACAGCTGCAGCTCAGTGATCAGTGTGTTAACAGCAGATCACTCACTGAGTTCTCCAGCTGATCTTATGATCATATAAACTGATGGATCACTTTATTAACCGTGTTTCATCAGGAACTGAACACTGGATACGCTTCAGTCGACTTCAACAGCTTCACATCTTATAATCAGACACAATATCTCCTGAACTTTTACCTCAGTAGGAATTTAAATGCAGGACTTTTACTCTGAATGAAGTATTTTTACATCCTGGTGTTGATATTCTTCCATCGCTGCTTGTTGTGCAGGTTGTTATAGTTCGATTATTAGAAAGTAAACGTTTTACACGTCATACAGCTCTGTTTAAACAGAACATTTAGTGCAGATGTACACATGATGAGGCACAAATACAAAGATCAATATCTGGATTTAAAGAATCGGTAAAAATCACAATTAATTGGGAAATACATTTTTTATGGAGCTCAAACAACCATGAAGGACCAACAGTGACACAAAGACTCCTTCAGCACACACACACACACACACACACACACACACACACACCTACCTCAGTCTGTGGAACGAGCAGCGGTGCAGAAGAGAAGCTGATCCGGAGAGGAGGACGAGGTGCAGGATGGATGGATGGATGGATGGATGGATGGATGATGGATCAGGTTCGGGTCACAGACTGAACCAGACGGATTCTTCCGCAGGTTTGAACACGGGAGGAAACGGTCGATGAGATGAACATCAGAGGTCTTGATCCAGCGGTGAAGAAAAAGAGACGGAGACAGAAAAAACTCAATCTGCAGCTCACAGCGGTGATTCAAAGAGAGAAGAAACAACACAGAGAAACACTCTGTCATCAATAATCATGATCACAACAGGGTAGAGCCATAATTAATGATCAGTTATTATCAGTTATCTATTCATCTAGTATTCCTTTTGTCTATAAAATGTCTGAAACTCAAAGATAAAAGGCATCAAACTCACATTAAAGAAGCTGCAACCAGCAAATATTTATCAATTTTACTTCAAAAACAATGACTAAAACAGTTTAGAGCTGCAACGACTAGTCGATTAATTGATTAGTTGCTGTTAGTATGACTTTTATCTGACCCTATGTATCTTACTGATTTTGGATGTTGGACAGATGACCTCAATATTCCATAATTTGCATGTCATTTTAGGTAATATGATATAGCCCTTCTTGGGGGGACCTTTAAATACAAATAATGGGTTTATGGTCAAGTTTGGAGCTGTTCCAGATGTGGTACGTAATGATACACAATATGTGGTGAGGTAGCTGTCAACCACTTGATTGGATGGCTCCCAACTGAATTAGTGTTATTCATGTGATAAGATACAGATGTGTAACCCCATATAAGCTATGCACCGACAGGGGTACGGTGCCCAGACCATCTTTATACACGGAACGGACCCGATGGCCTTCGTCTAATAAACGTCTACAAAATAAGAACTTTGTCAGCTCTTCCTTTGAACGACATCATCACACATCCTTCCTTTCAAGTAATATTACTTGGAAACACTCCATAAATTTTCATTGTTATGCAGACGATACTCAATTATATTTAACAATGAAGCCAGATGAATTCAGTTAACTAAACTCCAAGCATGCCTTACGGACATAAAGACCTGGATGACCTGCAATTTTCTGCTACTAAACTCAAACTGAAGTTATTGTGCTTGGCCCACAACACATCCTTCCTTTCAGTTGCCAAATATTCAATGAATCACCTACTTTTTAGATAACAGATTCATCGTTTTCAGTCATTTTTAAAGAAAAAAAAGTCAAAATTCTCTGATTTCAGCTTCTTAAATGTGAATATTTTCTGGTTTCTTTAGTCTCTGCGACAGTAAACTAAAGATCTTTGAATTGTGGATAAAACAAGACGTTTGAGGCTGTTTAATAATAATTTAGTTTCAGTTTAACATTAACAGGGTTATGTAACTTTGTTTCAGATTTCTTTTAATACTAATTTTTAGAGAATATTGGTGGAAACTTCTGGAAGCTGTGATGAGTCGTTATTGAAAGGTGAGATTTCAGTTTCATTTGAATAGTTGACAGTAGATAAGATGTCAGTTCAATATCTGCCCTGTAAAGTGTTTAATCATTTGACGTGACGCTGGATGAAAGCATCACTGACAGCAGCGTCTGCTGATCTGCAGGATTCACACTGAAAGCTCCAATGAGACACAGAGAGTTGGTCCAGTCAGCTGGGACTGAAGGAAATCCTCCTTTATTGATCTGTCGCTCCTGCAGAGCCGTCCATCAGTCAGCTGGCTCTGCAGGGACACACACACACACACACACACACACACACACACACTTCTACTGCTGTCCTCTCAGAGACTTACATAGACAGAACTCATTCTCTCACCTCTAACCTAAATCTGATTTTAATATTATGAGGTTCACATTCAGCTTTTTCTGGTTTTCTGTTATTTATATCCTGTTCTGATGTCGGATGTTAAACATGGTCAAAGTTCCAAAACTTGAGGTGAACGTATGTAGAAATGCTGCCTGCAAGTCAAAACTCAGGGCTTCAACCTGCTCTGAACGCTTCATTTTTCTTCTACTTTGCAGACGAGCTGACGTCGACTCATCACACATGCTCATAAACAGCCGTCCATTCAGTAGCCTTGGTTGCTAAGGTGGTTGCTAGGGTGGTTGCTAAGGTGTTTCCATGTGTTGTTCACGTTGTCCAACATGTACGGATGGATTTGAGAAGTTGACATTTGGAGTAAAGAAGGAGAAAAAGAAGTGAAATCCTGCTACTATAGTTTGTTTACGTAGCCTCCGGAGCCAGAGGAAGCTTCCTGAAAGCTGACCAATCAGAACAGAGTGGGCTCATCAGGAGGCGGGGCCTTAAAGAGACAGGAGCTAAAACAGCCTGTTTCAGACAGAGGCTGAACTGAGGGGCTGCATAAAGGACCAGTAGAAGATAAATAAGGAGTTTTTAACTGGAAATCATGCAAAGATATTCCAGTAGAGCCCCAGAATATAAATATAGAGCTGGAAATGTGCAGAATATGAGTCCTTTAAACCTGAAACCAAATCTTAAAACTTGAACAGCCTGAACAAAAAAAAAATGTCCTCACTGTCAGGATCTAATTCAGACTGAAATACAAGAGTACACACACACACACACACACACAAACACACACACACACACACACACACACACACACACACACACACACATACACACACACACACACACACACACACACACACACACACACACACACACACATACACACACACGCACCAAACACAGCCTCATTGAACCAGTGCAGCAGACAATCAATGTTATCAATTGGGTTTTTACCAACAAACACGCACACTAAACACACATCGGTCCACATCAGCATGTACCTGAACGCTTATAGACACACAAATGTAAACACACACACACACACACACACACACACACACACACACACACACAGCAGTGCAATTGACCTTTACACTCAAAGACAGCAGGACATCAACAAACAGGATGCGTCTCTGCCTCTGACCTTTTGCACATCCACTGCTAAAGAGCATAGTGCACACACACACACACACATATACACACACATACACACACACACACACATAAATACACACACACACATACACACACGTACACACACACTGAATTACTCTGTCATTTCAAGTCAATTCAGCAAGTGTGTTTCTTTCCCACATCAGGATTTCTGATATCAGCTGATATGTGTGTGTGTGTGTGTGTGTGTACTTCTATATCTATCTTTGTGAGGACGGTTTGAGGGTTAATGTTAAGGTTAGAGCTGGGGTTAGAGGTTAGGCTCAGTCTAGAGTTGGGTTTAAGCATTTCGTTATGATGGTTAAAGGTCAGAGTTCAGCATCCTGACTGGCTCGTTTTTTTTGCATACAGCTTCAGGCTCTGGTTGTATATTTTCAAATGTAATTTAAAGGATCATTCTGCTGATTTTCTATATTTGTCTTCATGTTTGGATCCAAACCAACAATGAACTGATCTACTAACAAGTATTGTGTGTGTATCAAAGCTGATATATCTGATTAAAAACACGTCAGTGAGTCACATCGCTGCACTGGGTCACATGTTCCTTCATTATGAAGAGTTTGGTCACGTTAGTTTGTTTAGAAACAGCTCCAAAGACTAATAACAGTGATAACATGTTAGCATTAGCCTGGTGAGCTAGTTGTCAGTGAAGCAAAAACTTGCAAAATGGGAGATTCTTAAA
Organism: Thunnus albacares; assembly: GCF_914725855.1. Lineage (NCBI taxonomy): Eukaryota > Metazoa > Chordata > Actinopteri > Scombriformes > Scombridae > Thunnus > Thunnus albacares. The sequence continues at coordinate 2,562,796 of NC_058126.1, forward strand.
ATCCCCAAATGATTAATGGAAAACTGTTGCATTGTGGGCATCCTGACCTTGTTGTCAGAACAGATTAAACTTCCTCCACAACTCAGACAGATCATTTATTATTAGAGGTGCTGCTAGTTGTGTGTATCACTACTAAACATAAAGCTAATCAGCCGTCGAGTCATTGTCTGTTGTCAGATGAGCTATTTCTTATGTGTGAGAATGTTTTTCCAAAGTCATCATATAACTTTGTCTTAAAAGGAGAAATAATATCAATAATAACAAAAATATATCCGTCGATCTCAGGCCAAGTGAACTGATTTTCTCTGCAGATTCACACTCTTATAGTCTACTGATAGAACTCTTATACTACAATATATGTACTATATATATTGTATTAGTACAGAGGGAAATATTGTACTTTCTACTCCACTACATTTATTTGACAGCTTTAGTTACTTTTCAGATGAAGATTTGACACAATGGATAATATAACAAGCTTTTAAAATACAACACATTGTTAAAGATGAAACCAGTGGTTTCCAACCTTTTTGTCTTTTGACGTCTTACAAAAAGCAGTGTGTAGTCGGGGTCACATTTCACATGTCTATGAGTTGTTAACAGCTCCACCAAATAGTGATTTTCCCTCTAAACTTCTCACATGCTTTCATTTCAATAAATGTTCAAATGATCCAATATTTCAGCAAAAATCAAAGATTAGAGAAAAAGTCCAAAAAACTGAAAACAGATTTGTGTATCAGAACTTTGTTTTTTCTTCTTTCCTCTCCCATTAATCATCTCACCACCCCTCAGATTTATCTGCTGACCCTTTGGAGGGGCCCGACCCCTAGGTTGGGAACCACTGGACTAAACTAGCTAACTGTATATAAAGTAGTGTAAACTAGCTCCACCTCCAGCAGCTACAACAGTAACATGCTGCTCTAACACTGATGCTTCACTATTAATAATCTAATGATGTCATATATAATAATATATCAGTCAGAGGGACCAAACCACTACTTTTACTGCAATACTTTAACTACATCAAGCTCATAATACTTATGTACTTTTACTGCAATACTTTAACTACATCAAGCTCATAATACTTATGTACTTTTACTGCAATACTTTAACTACATCAAGCTCATAATACTTATGTACTTTTACTGCAATACTTTAACTACATCAAGCTCATATGTACTTTTACTGCAGTAGGATTTTTCATGCAGGACTTTTACATGTAATGGAGTATTTTACATTACTGTACTGGTACTTTTACTGATCTGAGTACTTCCTCCACCTCTGCAGGAAGGTCATACTGAGGTTTTACACACGTGCACACAGTAATAGCGGCACCACGTGCCTGAATGCACTTTTTTAAAGATGTTCTGAGGTGTGATGAGCTTTGTGTGTGTATACTGTCTCCTTTATCTCACTATAACACTTTAAAACAAGCTCAGTTTAGAGCTGCAGCTGCCTGTTGTGTTTGTAGCATCGTGCTACATGCTGATCAATAACAGGAGCATTTTAGAGGGAAATAAATCGCTGGCGGGATCCGACATACTGCCGGATTGTGTGCTGGAATAAGGCGCTAAAGCCTCATATTATCATTCATTCATTAAAACGTATCTTTCATGTATAAACTGGCATTTAAGTGGTATAAAACCAGCATGCATAACTCACCTCTTGCTGTCAGTTGCTGTCAAGTCGACAGAAACGTGCCTGTATGTATATATGATTATAAACCTCTTTCAAAACTAACTTGACATTTGTTTTGTTGTTATTTTTTTACAATAATTAAATATTACATGTGGATGTGACTTATATATTATTTTTTTAAACTTCTATATTAAGAAACCGACACAGGAGACTTGTATTTCCGCGCAGGCGCAGTTTGGACACACGTCATTTAGGGGTCCTCGGAGCAGCGTTGTTAGCAACATGATGGCGGTGTCCGCTCGAGCTCAGGTGATCTCTCTGTACAAGTTGCTGTTGAAGGAGAGCAGCAAGTTCCCGTCCTACAACTACAGGTGAGAGCTGAAGCCGCTCCGGGCTCAACGTGTCCGCTGCTCGGGTTTAAACCGCGTGTCAGTGGCGGGAAAGATGCTAACGGAGCAGCCGTGTTTCCTCTGTTTACATCAGCCGTCATCAGTGTCGTAACCGTTACTCAGCGGTTATTAAGCAGCTGATGAATGTCAACCTGAAGTCTTTAAAAGATCCATTTATCTGTTTAAACCGTTTGTTTGTGGTTCAGGTGGTGAAGTGGCGGGAATGATGCGGTGTTTTGATGTGTTTGTTGTCAGAGGCGTTGTTAGGATCTTGAAATATTAGAGGCTCAGCTCAGAAATCTTTGGATTTTAATCGATAATGGCGCAGTTTTCAAGTTAAATCAAGGTAAAAATGGATATAAGATGTGAGACAATGTGCTCCACCAAAGTTTCCGGTGTTACACTTTATTTGGTGACCCATTAGATCCTGTGACCTGCAGTGATGGAAGAAGTAAAAGTATCAATATCTCAATGTCAAAAATACTCCAATACAAGTAAAAATCCTGCATTTAAAATCATACGATTTTAATTTTTTTGTGTGTTTTTTACACAGTGGTATTGATATTTCTACTTAAGTAAAGAATCTTGAGTATTTCTTCCAGCACTGCAGGTCACAGAAGCTGATGGGTCACCAGACACGCTGTAACACTGGTCAGGTGCTGACTGACACAACCTGAAATCTAAATAAACCCCCTGAGATTTATGAGTTCTCTTTCACCTCGTTTTTATTTTTAGCAGCAGCAGTAAAACCCAAAGAAAAACCACGAGACTTGATGATGATGATGATGATGATGAAGCAGTCAAGTGTTAGATTGTATGTTTCCGATGCTTTGATCAGTTTTGAAAACTGACCCTGGTCTCATAGCTTCTTCTTCTTCTTCTTCTTCACCTCTCCAGCGGCTCTTTTGGTGTCTCCTCCTGTTCTCTGCTCATTAAAAGGATTCAATCACTATATGCCGACTAAAATCTAACCGAATATACAACCAATTATTTGAACACACCAACCAATATCAGATTATAACAAAAAACAAACCACTGCAAAACAAGATATTTTAGGAAGAATCTTGGCCTTTGGGAAATAGTGATCAGCTGACATTTTTCACAGATTTCTGACATTTTATACACCAAACAACTTTATTGAGAGAATCTATGGATTAATCGTTAGTGGCAGCCCTGTACTGTTACTGCGATTGGCTCCAAACTAGTTGTAAAATATCAGAAATGCAAAACACACTTTTCATCTTCAGAATGAATAATAGTGAATAAACAAATGAGTTTTATTTCCTGGATTCATGAAATAAAATATCTGTAAATTACTCATATTTGTCCCGATACAGTGTAGACACGCCCACCATGTGTGTTTTTAAACAGTGCTGTGAAACTGCAGGAGCGCTGGACGTGATCTGACACTGTCTACACAGACAGCAGAGCAGCAGCAGCAGCGACTGCTCCGCCTGTGTGTGTCTACACAGGAGGCGTTCAGGGACCGTGTTGAGCGTAGGTCACCTGAGTTTTGGAGGCCGATCACAACGACTGTAGTTACACCTGTAAAACTCTGTTCAGCACTTTGATTAACTGCAGTTGTTTTTAAATGTGCTCTACAAATAAACATGATCTGATTAACCGTTAATCAACTTATTGATATAATTATGCTTCACATTTTAGTTTCTTTAAGTTTGTTTTCAACATAATTCCTCATTATCTCAATGAAATGTACTGAAACGTGACACAAAAGGCAATGAATTGTTTTGTTCACTGTACCACTAAAAACAGCTTCTACAGTGACAACGACTAAAATGACAAATTAATTCCTCTTTAATGATCATATTCTGTATCAAACATTAACAGTTTGACTTGTTACTGTTTGTTTACTATTTACTGACATTTTATCGACAAGCATTAATCAATAATAAAAGTAACGGTTAGTTGCAGCCCCGGTTTGATTTCCTAATTAAAGACTAAAGATTAAAGGTGCGCAGCGTGTTTGACGGGGAGGTCGGAGGTCGTCTGAGTCCGTCTGCTGTGTCATGAACTCGGCGGCGGTTCAGACCCGCAGCCTCCTGCCGCTCGCGTCCCGTCAGGCCCTCGCTGTGTTCATCCTGCTGCTGTTAAAGCTGATACTGTTTGAACAGTTTGAGACTGATATCAGATTAATATTGAGTTTTATCTGCTGAAGCTGCAGCTGTTTATGTCTCAGAACTAGTTTGTATTGATCTGTTCATCTTACTGCATGTGTCGTTACTGTAGCGAAGCTGCTCTCTTGCTTTAATTACAGCATATCGAGTTTCATCCAGTCAGAGTTATTGATGCTTGTTCTATGAATAACATCAGATATTGTTGTGATGATGAAGCTGTTTCCTGTTGTCACCGTGGTAGTTTCTGTGCTCGTGATGAGTGACTCAGTGGATGTTCAGAGGATTTTAAACAGTGTTGAATGTTGAAAACAGAGTCGATACAAATGTTAAATATGAATATTTTCTGGTTTCTTTAGTCTCTGTAACAGTAAAGTCAATACCTTTTGAGTTGTGGATGAAACAAGACATTTTCTGATGTTTATGGACCAAACGACTAATCGATTAATTGAGGAAATAATCAACAGATTTGATCATGAAAAACATCGTTAGTTGCAGCTCGTAAAGTCTGATTTTCTCAGGTGATGCAAATCTTTGTCTTTTACTCGTCTTCATCAGTCGTTCTGCAGCAGCCACCGTCATCACAGGTGTGTTGAGGGTGTTTCTCACTGCGTAGTAAAGAGTGTGTGTGTGTGTGTGTGTGTGTGTGTGTGTGTGTGTGTGTGTGTGTGTGTGGTGAGTTCAGGACGACGTCTTCAAGTGTCACAACACACAGACATCAGAGAGCAGCAGCAGCTCCCTGCTAGCCTTCATGCAGACCGCCGCTGTGTTGAATTATTGAGGGGCCAGATGAGAAATGGCCTCCCCCTCCTCTTCCTCCTCTTCCTCCTCTTCCTCCTCTTCCTCCTCCTCCTGCTGCTGCTGCTGGTTCAAATAAAATAAATTCCAGCGGCTGCCCAGAGACGCTCCACCACGTTCAGTCCTGGCACGGACAAAAAGGACACGTCAGAAAACCTGGTTTATTTATTATAATGTTGATGTGAATGCTGGTGGAAACACTGTCCTCAGAGCCTACATGTACCAGCATGCATTGCACCTGAAACACTTAAAGCAATAATTGAAGCAACGATTCATAATTATCACAAAATCATGAATTATTTGAGTCAGAAAATAAAATGTTAAAAGTTAAAACTTGTTTCATTTTTTAGCACATTTAAGCTGCGATAAACTACAGTTAGTTGATTTTTGATATATAGCAGCATGCTTTGTGCCTGAAATGCTTAAAATGTATCTTAACACCTGTTAGAGCTGCAAAAGACAATTAAACCTTAATTAAAACCACAAAGTCATGAAATGCAGTTCCTGTCAAATTATTTTGGTGAGAAGAGAGAAAATGTTCAAACAGGAGAACAAACAGAATCAAAGATGTTTGTAAGTTTAACGTACAGAAAGCTGCGTATCACTAATGTCGGGGTTAAATTATAGAACGATAATAATATAAATCAAATGTGTAGCCTGCTTTTAATTTGCAAAATAATATTTATAAATCTATTTTTTAGGGTTACAAGTGTGATTAGTTATTATTTAATACATAGTCTGTTGACTGTCTAGACTCTTTATAATAATTTTATTATGTGTGATGACTGAATAAAAATACTACAAGTATAAACAAAACTACCTGTTTAATATAATTCAGCCCTGACTTTTGACTTGCAGGCAGCAGTTCTACATACGAGCATGTTTAACATCCGACATCATAACAGGAAACTATAATATGTCCCCTTTAATGACGATGAACTCTAACACCTGTTAGAGCTGCAACCTTCATTAAAATCATCACAAAAAGTAAGAAAAGAAACCAGAAAAATGTTAAATGCAAAAACCAGTTTGATTCTCAGCTCAACTAAACTATAATTAGACACGTACCAGCATGCATTGCACCTGAATTGCTTAAATCAGGTTATATTGGCTTAAATTAGGTTCTTAATCCGTCTCTGAGTCTCCAGACAGGCCTGAAGTCGTCATCATGACCTCAGCAGATAAAACCTGCTGCACCAAAACTCCCAACAACAACACTCCTACATGTGTCACAGAATAACAGCAGCAGCGTTTTAATGCAGTTTTTTTTGGGGGGGGGGGGGGCTTCCCTTCATCAGCTCCTGATGGTGGTGAAAGCAGCGCACCACCACCACCACCGCCGCACGTCTGTGGGATTGTTGTGGATGACCTGAATACGCCAGACGTTGCTGCAGGCTGCGTTTTGTTTTCTCTCCCTCTCTGACTCCAATAACAGCTGATGCTGACGCTCGCAGCGCTTCCTGGGAGGAGGAGACGTGGTGAATGTGGAGGAGAGAGGAGTTTTTGGGCTGAATGTGGAGAGAGCTCTGTCAGTCAGAGAGAACAAAAGATTAAAAAAAAAACAAAAAAACACGGAAATAAAATGTAAAAACAACGACGTGAGATGAAACATTCATGATTCTCTGCAGGAAAATTAGATCAGAGACTGAACATAATCACAAATCTAATATAAACGGATAGAAAGAGTTTGGGCCTTTTATGAAGATATATAACTTGTTATTTAAGCTCCAGGAAAAGGAATAATTCTTAGACAACAGTTGTGCGAGCAGGAGAGGCGAGTAGAAACATGAACTCTGAAGGGAGGATTTGTTTGGGAACAAAACTACAGACAGATAAAAGGAGCTGAACCGAGGCCCCAAATATTAAAGAGCTGCTGAGAATATATTAAAGATTAAAAAAAATAAACCACACACAAGGTTTTTCACTGTGTGGAGACGATTCAGGCAGAAACTGAAACTGCAGGACGTCTCCAGACCAGCAGGTGGCGTACTGATAATCACTGACTAACAGGCGGCGTTTGTCTGACTTGTTTTAAGACAGACGTGAACCCGTCCGTTAATCAAAAGTCGTTAACAATTTATGAAATACAGTGGACGTAGGATGACGAAGTAAAACACCAAGTTACTTCAGTTATGACTTAAATAACACAAAATAATGACTTCATTTATATTTGCGGAGCATCAGTTTGTTGCTCTTCAACAATCGGCCCAACAAAATCCAACTAGGCTAAACAGGAAGTGATGTCATGACTAAAACTTTATTTGTATCCTGTACAAGTTTAGATTTTTTTAGTTTTCGGGCTTCCGTACTTATCGCCCAACTCTTCCCTAAAACCTGAGTATTTTTAAAAGCGGGAAAAAAAACCCTGCAGGGCTCAAACCCTCGAGTGTTTCAGAAACAGACAGACGGAGAGAAGAAGAAGAAGAAGTCGGTGCAGGAGGAGGAAGCAGACTGTCAGAAGTAGGTCATCTCTCTGCACAGGAACAACAAAACAACAACAAATAAGACACTGATTTTTGTCTTTCATGTTTCATTCTGTCTCTCACTTTGTCACTTTCTTTTTTTCTGTTTTTTTTTCTCTCTGTCTCTTTCTATTAAAAATAAAAAGTGTAGTCGATGTGGTGAAAAGATGTCAACTCATCAGGACGTGACAAAGGCTTTTCTGAAGTGATATGATATATAAGTGATGGTGGAAATCTCCTTTCCTCTCTTCTTCTTCTTCTTCTCCTTTTCCTTTCTCATCATCAAAGATCATACGAGACAATTCCCTCTGAAGTTTAAGTGACAAGACGTGAACACAACATAAATCATTCACACCCAAGTTTTTAAAAATTATTCATACGCAGGAGCGTCTGTCAACAGGAATGAGCTTTATGGGTTAAATAATAGTTGTAGCAGACATTTAGACTCGTCATCTCAGTAAAGCACATGTGATTAAAGTAGTACTGCAGCAATTTAGTGTTTAACCAACACGCCCCTCAAACTGCTGTCAATCAAACACAGACACCGACACACTCCCCAGCTGCTGTCTATCAAACACAGACACCGACACACTCCCTAGCTGCTGTCAATCAAACACAGACACCGACACACTCCCTAGCTGCTGTCAAACACAGACACCGACACGCCCCTCCAGCTGCTGTCAATCAAACACAGACACCGACACACACCCCAGCTGCTTTCAATCAAACACAGACACCGACACACTCCCCAGTTGCTGTCAATCGAACACAGACACCGACACACTCCCCAGCTGCTGTCAATCAAACACAGACACCGACACACACCCCAGCTGCTGTCAATCAAACACAGACACCGACACACTCCCTAGCTGCTGTCAATCAAACACAGACACCGACACACTCCCCAGCTGCTGTCGATCAAACACAGACACCGACACACTCCCCAGCTGCTGTCAATCAAACACAGACACCGACACGCTCCCTAGCTGCTGTCAATCAAACACAGACACCGACACACTCCCCAGCTGCTGTCAATCAAACACAGACACCGACACGCTCCCTAGCTGCTGTCAATCAAACACAGACACCGACACGCCCCTCCAGCTGCTGTCAATCAAACACAGACACCGACACGCCCCTCCAGCTGCTGTCAATCAAACACAGACACCGACACACTCCCCAGTTGCTGTCAATCGAACACCGACACACTCCCCAGCTGCTGTCAATCAAACACAGACACCGACACACACCCCAGCTGCTGTCAATCAAACACAGACACCGACACACTCCCCAGCTGCTGTCAATCAAACACAGACACCGACACGCCCCTCCAGCTGCTGTCAATCAAACACAGACACCGACACGCCCCTCCAGCTGCTGTCAATCAAACACAGACACCGACACGCCCCTCCAGCTGCTGTCAATCAAACACAGACACCGACACTCTCCCCAGCTGCTGTCAATCAAACACAGACACCGACACACTCCCCAGCTGCTGTTAATCAAACACAGACACCGACACACCCCTCCAGCTGCTGTCAATCAAACACAGACACCGACACACTCCGTAGCTGCTGTCAATCAAACACAGACACCGACACACTCCCTAGCTGCTGTCAATCAAACACAGACACCGACACACTCCCTAGCTGCTGTCAATCAAACACAGACACCGACACGCCCCTCCAGCTGCTGTCAATCAAACACAGACACGACACACTCCCTAGCTGCTGTCAATCAAACACAGACACCACCACACTCCTTAGCTGCTGTCAATCAAACACAGACACCGACACGCCCCTCCAGCTGCTGTCAATCAAACACAGACACCGACACACTCCCTAGCTGCTGTCAATCAAACACAGACACCGACACGCCCCTCCAGCTGCTGTTAATCAAACATCAACCCACACCTGACATTATTTCTGACTGTAAAGACGGACGATTAGATGTGTTTTCAGGTAAATTTAACTACTCTGAGACTCCGAGCTGTTCGACAGGTGATTGGCGGTCATCTCCTTCCTGCCTGTTGATCAGTTTCAGTTCCGTCTAATCTCTTTTGTTTTTCTTTTTTTTTCTGCCTCCGTCTTTTGTTTTGCTCGTTAGCGGCGGGGCTCATTATGCTGAGTCCATTAGCCGAGGAGTTTGTATGAATCAGTTTGATGGAGGAGCCTGAAGGCCTCGTCTTCGGCCTCACATGGTAGGAAACACAAAAAAGGAGGAAGAAAAAAAAAACGCGCCGGACATTTGAATGACGAAGCTGCTTCATCCGCTCCAGCTGCTCGCCGCGATCGCTCAGAAATCATCATCCTTCTTCACCTTCATTTTCTCTTTCTTTTCCTAACTGCGTCTCTGCACATCACTCCTCCATCTGTCCTTCACAGATCCTTTCACTCCTCCCTCCATCCTTTTTTTTTTTTCTCCTAATTTCTCTTTTGTCCTTACATCCTCACATCTTTGGTGTTTCATTGGACTTTTTCATGTTTTTTTTTTTTCCTTGTTTACTCCCTTCTGTTCCTTTATCACTTCTGTCTTTTCCTTTTTTCCTCTCTCGTTTACTTCACAGCCTCGTGATCTTGTCCTTCCTTAAAATTTCTTTGCTTTCCTCTGTCTCTCTCTTTTTTTCCTTCCTTCCCTCCTTCTGCTCCTCCTCCCTTGTTTTATTACCCTTCATTTCTCTTCTTTCGTTCCCTTCATCTCCTTCGTCGCTTCCTTCCCTTCTTTCCCTCCTTTCTTCTTACATTCTACCTTTTTTCCTTTGTGTCTTTCTTCCCTCCTCCTACTCATCCTCCTATATTTTATTTATTTTTGTTCTTTTTATTATTCCTTTTCCTTGTCAGTCATCCTAAAAGCTTCCTTCCTTTCCTTCCTTCCCTCCTTCCACTTGTCTTCCCTTGTTCTTTGTCCTTTCTTTTTCCCTCCCTCTCTTCCTTGATTCCTTCCGTCCTTAAAACTTCCTTCTTTTCACCATTTTTATGCATTACTCTCTATCTTTACCTCTTTTCTCACTTCCTCACATCCTTCATAGTTTTCACTTCTGTCCTTCCTAGAATCTTTTTTCCTTCCCTTTTCTTTCCTTTCCCTTCTTGTTCACTTCCTTCATTGCTTCCTTTCCTCCTCGTCCTTCTTGAAATCTTTTTCTTCCTTCCTTCTCTCTTTCCTTTCATTTCTCCTTTTCCTTCCTTTCTTCCTTTTACTCGCTCTCCTTGTTTTATTTATTTCTTTGATCTTTCTTCTTTTCACCATCCTTAAAACCTCCTTTCCTCTTTTCCCTTCCCTCCCTCTCTCCTTCTACTCATCCTCCTTGTTTTATTTCCTTCCTGGTTCTCTTTTCTATCCCCTTAACATTATTTTCACTTCCTTCCCTTCTCAGCCACCCTAAAAGCTTTCCTCCCTCCTTCCACTTGACCTCTCTTGTTCCATGTCTTTCTTCTTTCCCTTCCTTTAAACCTCCTTTCATCTCTCCTTCCCTTTTACCATTGAGCTTTTACATTATGTTTCTCCTTCTTTATCTTCCTTCCTTCATTTTCTTGTCTTTTCTTTCCACCTTGTTCACATCATTCCCTTTTGCCTCCTTTCCTTCCCACCTTCCACTCATCCTTATTTCACATCCTTTTCTTTCCAACTCTTGTTTACTTCCTTCATTGCTTCCTTTCATCCTTTTCTCTCTTTTTTTCACTCCTGCTTGTCCTTGTTTCTTGATAAATGTGTTGCCTCTTTCTTTCCCTTTTCCTTCCTTCCCAGCTTCCTCTCTTTTGTTTTTTTTTTTACACTTCTCGCCTTGTTTTTCTTCTTTTTTTCCGTCCTTCCGTCCATCTGCAGTTCCCCTCCGTCTCCTCCATCTTGTCCTTGTAACGTTGGTCGTATTTAACCACAGCATGTAAATCTGATCCATCACACTTTTATTGGTTCTGTCTTAAATCCTAAATGAGCTGCAGACACAAAGCCAGAGAAGAAGATGAATGGGTTTTCTGGGCAGCGCTGTAACTTCCCAAGGTCGATGTTGTAGTTTCCCCACATCAGAGGAGCTGCCAGCTGTAATGAGGCCCGAGTCCATCAAGGGAGATGAGCTGAAAATTAAACCAATAATCATTTTCACTTCACCAGCTCCTGCCAGAAAACACTTCAGCGTTTCCAATTTGTCTGTTTTGATTTACCTCCTCATCTAAAAGTTTATTATTCTGGACCGTCGCCACGGCGACTCTGTGGTCAACATGGCCCACAGCTGAAACAAAAAAGACAGAAAATATGAGTGTGTCCAGTCCTGTCTGAGGTTATTGAGGGTCCAGTTTGGCAGATTTCTAACACCCACATTCATATTTTACACCAGCTGCTGTTCTGTGTGTGTGTCTGGTATAGAAAAGAAAAGAAAATTCGCTCAGAAATATATCCATGAAGGAATATTTCACGCTCGTGTCCACATCGTTCAAGCTTGTTTGTAAAACCTGCGTTAACTGATGTTTTGTCATCTCAGCAGAAACAAATAGTGAACACAACACTGACACATCATCATCTTTTAAGTTGATATGTTGAACTTGTTAGCAAACAGCTGCTTATTTCCACATCCAGCAGTTACAACATGATCATCACATTGATAATGTCAATAATTACTTGTGGGGTTCCTCAGGGTTCTATTCTTGATCCTTTGTAGTTTCAATCTGGTTAAAGCTGCTTGAAATGATGTTTTTTTTTGTCCACTTGTTTTCAGCAGAATAGTCTCTAAACATGACTTCTGTCATATTATCAGTTTATAGAGTAGTTGTGGCTAACATGTTAGCAAACAGTTGCTTTATTTCCACATCCAGCAGTTACGGAGCAACATTATCATTCATGTGGAGTCGTGTTTCTGTCCACCTGGTGAATGTAAGTCCAATATTCACTCTCTTTTAGCTTCTGTTTTGACTCTCTACCAACTCCTGAGGGAAATATCTGGCTCTTTAGCTGCTAAATGCTCCACTATGTTCACCAGCTAGTCTACAGCTAACTGTGTCTGTTTGGTGCTGAGCAGGTAGTGAAAACGATGCTATGAGACGCTGAGAGTGAACCAGAACAGTAAAGTTGCAGCCGGACAGATAAACAATGAGCTGAAACTCACTATAAAGCTCCGTAAAGCCGAGAGGAGCTGCAGAGTCACTGATAATTCTCTGTAGGTTCATCACTACGAGCCAGAACCAACACATTACACACTGACACATCAGACTGTGTTAATATGAAAAATGTCAGATTATAGCCACTTTAATTTATGTCTTCATCTTTTTATTAGGTTGTATTTTATTGTGCTGTGTAGTTTGTTGGACTGTTGAACTGTGTTGAGGCTCGGCTCCACTTACAGTCTCAGTTTAGATCGATACAGCGCCAACTCAACATTGGGTTAACGTTAGCCAGTAGCGATCTGTTAGTTTGATGAACTAACACAAACTAGCAGTTACAGTCGTTCACCAACTAACTACATCTGAGCACCAAGCCTCTCAGGGCCACATTTATAACAGCAGACTAAACACTGTGTTCTGTATTTAACTGTTTATTTGTTTGGTTCGCTGCTTTAGTCATCACACCTGTTTACTAGAGGGAGAAACCGACAAACGAGGAGTTGAAAAAGTTATAAAATGATGGTGATTTCGTTCATATTTGGCTGTTTGATTATTGCAGAGGTTTACTTGTAAACTAAAGCAGCTCTGATGAGTTCATCAGTAGTTTTTGTTGAAGATAATTCTGTTCAACTCATGAAAGTAACATCAAGAGGTAAGAAAGTTTCAGAGATGAGACAAAGCTGTGCCGGCTTTGAACAAGAAATATCAGAGAACAGCATTTATCACATCATTAGAGTATAATATATCATACAAACCTACATACACACTCACTACTTCCTGTTCATTCGCTCGCTCACACTCTCTCTCTCTCTCTCTCTCTCTCTCTCTCTCTCTCTCTCTCTCTCAGTGAGCATCAGTTTATTGATCGAGGCTGCTCTGCTCTGTTCTGCAGCTCTTTTCTTTTTGTTTGTATTTTCTGGTGAGAAGCTGCAGGAAATCAAATTAGCGCCGGTCAGAGGAGCGTAACGTGGAGTCCCGCTGACCTCCTGACTCCATCAACAGAACAACTCAGCTGCTTCATCTCTTGGGTTTCTGCCTGCAGAGTGCAGAGCTGTAACTTTGGCAAGAAGTTTGTCTGGTTGTGTGACCAGAACAGATGTGATGGGAGGTCTGGTTGACGTCACTGCAAACGGAACATAACATAAAACAACCTTAATATTAATTATCATTGTTGAAATATTATAATTGGTTTTTATATTTCTTATTTGAATCATTTGCTGGCATATATACTCATATACATGTATGGTGATTTTCTCATACATGTATACGGCTCCAAAGACTAATAACAGCATCATGTTTTCAGTCACCAGAGAGTAGTTCTGTGTAATGTAGACGCTACTGAGCATGTGCAGGAACTAGCTTGTTGTGCTACATATCACAACCTCTGGAGTTTGCACTGGAGTTCTCTGAGAACTTTAAAAGTAAAGAGGTTGTTATATGTAGCACAACAAGCTAGTGAAGCTGTAAACAACCACATTCCTGCACATGCTCAGTAGCGTCTGCTTTACACAGAACTGCAATACCATGAGTGGCCACTGGGAAAAATTGGCTGCAAGGCTGAGCGGTGGCGCCCTATCCAGCTCTTATTATACATCCGTGGTACAAACTCAAGAGGTTGTTATATGAAGCACAACAAGCTAGTTCCTGCACATGCTCAGTAGCGTCTGTCGTACACAGAACTACTCTCCGGTGACTGAAAACGTGATGCTGTTATTAGTCTTTGGAGCCGTTTCTAAACAAACTAACGTGACCAAACTCTTCATGATGAAGGAACATGTGACCCAGTGCAGCGCTGTGACTCACTGACGTGTTTTTAATAAGATATATCAGCTTTGATACACACACAATACTGGTTAGTAGATCAGTTCATTGTTGGTTTGGATCCAAACATGAAGAAAAGTATAGAAAATCAGCAGAATGATCCTTTAAACCCACAGCTCCTCAGCTGTATTTAGCTCCGTTCTTGTTTGTACTTTACATTAATATTAGAAGAATTTGACTGCTGTGGTGCAGAAATTTGTTCTGATTATGCTGGAAGTTTCAGCTCCCAGTTTGACCATATTGGCTCCGGTCGGCATCTTTTCCCATTTTAAATCTTTAAAAATCTTTATTTTCAAAATGGCTGGGGATGTCCCGCCCGATCAAATCTTCCTGGCTCCGATCCGAATCCTTTGATGTTGGATATCTGCTGATACTGAGTCTGAACTGATCCTTCAACATTTACACAGCAGCAGCAGACGTGCAATGATGATGTAATGTGTATCTGACACGTATAAAACTACAGGTGTAGACTTCTGACATTTTTCATAAGCTACTTAATCCAAACACTAAAGATCCTGGTTCAGATTTATTAAGTTGAACATCTTAAATTATTCATTTAATAGCTTTTAATAGAAGGTTAACCTGAGACTGTGACTCCTGAGAGAGACGTGATGTGATCTTCTAGAGAGAAGACGTCTCACTCTGTCGGAAACACAGAAACACTCAGCAGGATTTCACTTCTTTTTCTCCTTCTTTACTCCAACATCAACCACCTTAGCAACCACCCTAGCAACCACCTTAGCAACCAAGGCTACAGAATGGACGGACGGTTTTTGAGCATGTGTGGCGAGGCGACGTCGGCTCGTCAGCAAGGTAGAAAAAAAACGTCGCAAACGAAGCGTTCAGAGCAGGTTGAAGCCCTGAGTTTTGACTTGCAGGAAGCGTTTCTACATACGTTGACCTCAGGTTTTGGAACTTTGACCATCAGAACAGGATATAAACACATTTACAAAGCAGATTATGTCCCTTTTTTAATACTTCTGCTCTCGTTCTGCTTTTTTTTTGTTTCCTGAAATGCAGATCAGACCAACGAGTGAGTCGACTCGTTTCAGTTTCAGCTCGGTTGTTGTTTGTTTTACAGAGCTGCCATGGGGTTTGTTTTGATCTCATCTGCTCTAATTTGTCTTTTTTTTTCCCTTTATTGTTTTTTTTTTTTGGTTTTTTTTGCCGTCTCACCTCTGGTGTTGTTCAGGTTTGTGTGTTTAAATATTGTGTTTGCTGGTTGTTTGCTTTCATAAACCCCTCAGAGGGTTTCGAGTCTCGACTGCACATATTTGTTCTTTTTATTATCGTCTGTCCTCTTTTCTTTCTGCCTCTTATTGTGTTTTTTTTTTTTCACTGTAAATGGATTGAATGAAACCATTGTGTGTGTGTGTGTGTGTGTGTGTGTGTGTTGCAGGACCTATGCAATGCGGCGAGTGCGTGATGCCTTCAGGGCCAACAAGAATATAGAGGATCCAAAGACGGTGGAGAGGCTGATGTTGGAGGGACAGCAGTCACTGGCACTGATACAGAGACAGGTGACACACACACACACACACACACACACACACACACACACACACACACACACACACACACACACACACACACACACACACACACTGCAGACTCTCCCTCAGGTTAACCAGGCTGACTAGTATGCAGATGAACACCTGTTTATTGACTGACCACCTGTCGTACACACACACACACACACACACACACACACACACACACACACACACACAGTACCTCATTACCGTGGAAACTCCGGGCTAATCACCTCACTGTCGGTCACTTTGTTCCCATAATGCATCAGCAGCCCCTCAGCCAATCCCAGCGGAGGACTGTCAGTGTCTGTGTCTCTCAAACACACACACACACACACACACACACACACACACACACACACACACACACACACACACACTCTACTTTCTGTGGTGTTTGGACTCAATCGACAGAATATTAATCACCTATTTTCATGATGGATTCATCATTTTGAGTCATTTTTAAAGAAAAAAAGTCCAAATTCTCTGATTTCAGCTTCTTAAATGTGAATATTTTCTGGTTTCTTTCGTCTTTATGACAATAAACTGAAGATCTTTGAGTTGTAGATAAAACAAGACATTTGAAGACGTCATGTTGGACTTTAGGAAACACCAAACGACTAATCGATTAATCTAGAAAATAATCGACAGATGAATCAATAATGAAAATAATTGTTTGCCGTCTTTAATTTATTGTTATATATGACAAAGAAAAACAGCAAACAGCCATATTAGAGCAACAGGAAGGAGTTTTTACCTGAAAAAAATAACTGAACTGATATTCAGTCGTCAAAATAATCAGATTAATTTTTTGTCGATCAACTAACTGATTGATTGAGTAATCGTTATAGCGTCATAATAAAGCGTGCAGTAAAGTAGGATAAAACATTTGCAGCAGCAATATGGCTGCACTTCCTATAAACAGATCACAGAATCTGATGTAAGATGTGATTCAAACACAAGTAGCTTTCTCTCCAAACTACAGATACACACATACATCTGATGTAACATAGATACACACACAGTATCATGACAAAGTTAGCAAAAAAACAAAAGCATTTACAGCGTGTGGAAAACAGCTCATCAAGGTAAAATAAAGACATAAACATGAACCTCGTTGGCTGCAAATAAGAGAATTATCATTGGTCCTTGAAGGGTCCTTAAACACGTTGATATTTAACGTGTATCTCAGCTGGAGCACATGTGCATCGTCCCTTCATACGTACGTCAGAACAGCGCAACTGGCTTTCAAAATAAAAGTAGCTGTTTCACAATAAAAGCTATCTTCTTAACCCATAAGAACCCGTAGTGACACACCAACCACAGCTTTATCCTTGACCTGTGTATCAGTAGTGACATCTGCTGAACATCCTGCTGCAGTCATGTGACAGTGTGTGAATCTGTGTACCCATGACATCACTTCCAAAATGGCGGTGAGCCTGGTCAGAACTAGCTAATTTTAAAAAGCTTGTTTTTTGTTAATAAAGGAAGGTTTGCTTTAATAAGACGTCCTGTATTACATTTAACCTGTTCTGACCACATTTCTTCAACAAACTGAAATAAAACAAGTTAGAGAAATAATATATTATAACATATATGTTACATTACAGATCTTTGACACTGAAGGTAGAATTTCAAAATAAAATTCAGAAATGTGTTCCTCGTGGTCCTTTTGGTCTGTTTTATATTCCCCATAATGTTCCTTTAAGGAGAAATAGGTTAAAATAATACAAAACATCAAAGATAACTGAAATATATTCTAAATGACTCAAATGTATTCTACAAACAACAGTTACATAACACTTGTTGTCTAATAAATACGAGATAAAGTCTCCAGTTTGTTTCTTTTTGGACGGTTTTACTCGTCTTCATCAGTCGTCCTGCAGCCGCCATCGAGTCTCAGATGTAGTTCACCCTGATTAATTTGAGTTTATGAAACAGGAAACCAAAAGTAGATAAAAAACAAAAAAGATCAAAATAAATTAGGAAGTTGAAGTTGTTTACCAACAACTACAAACAGTAAACATCTGCAGCTTCATGCAGGAAACATCATCAGTGAAGCTGTGAGTGTGTTTTGTTTCCTGCTTCCCGCCCACACCGACTCATAGATTAAATGCATCAGAGCAGGAAATATGCACCTTGTTACAACCCTGCTGCAATACTACAGGCCTCAGGAAAAATCCATATCACACACACACACACACACACACACACACACACACACACACACACATTTAAACTTCCTCTCGTCTCCTGGATGAAGCAGCTTGTGTTTGCTGCTCTGCTGGCTTCAGGTTTCCTCCCCAGTGATCAGATCCATACAGCCTGTTACATAACAGACAGTTAGCTGAGCTTTACATGGAGCAACTTGCATCAAATCACAGTTAATAATCTAAAATATCTTTAAAATAAAAAGCTGAAGCACAATTTATATAAGAGATGAAACATTTAAGTCATTTTGTTTTAGCAAAAATGTCAAATATTCATGTTTGCAGCTTGTTTGATGTGATTTTCTGATTTTCCTTCTCGTACCTGACGTCAGCTGAATATATTTATGTTTAGTTTATCGGACAGAACGAGACGTTTGTTTAACCGTCACCCCCCCCCCCCCCCGAGCTCCTGACATCTAATAAACCAAACAGCTTAATCAATAAAATAATCAACAGATGAATTAATAATGAAAACAGTTGTTGATTGCAGCCCAAATCAATACTGGTGTCAGCCTCACAGATCCAGTGTTTACAGGCTGTAGTTTTAATGTTTAACCAGTCGTTATTCTCATTATGGATTCATCTGTAGATTATTTTATTAATGTGGATCATTGTTTCAAAGATATTCAGTTTACTGTCATAGAGACTAAAAAAAAACAGAAAATATTCACATTTAAGAAGCTGCAATCAGAGAATTTGGACTTTTTGTCTTAAAGAAACGATGAATTAATTACCAAGATAGTTGACGATTAATTTACTTGCTGCTCTATCTGCAAGTCAGAGAGGATTTTTAGTCGTTCTGTTGGTCTACTTCCTGTCACACTGAGCTTAACGTTAGAGGAGCAGCTCTCCACCACAAATAAACACAGAATAAGTTTCTCTCACCTGCTTTTTCAGGTGTCATCACATGACCTCAGTGAGTATTTTTTTTAATTTTGTTTGAAGAAAAAGTCCAAATTCTCTGATTCCAGCTTCTTAAATGTGAATATGAGCTCCTCGTCATCCCAGCCAGTCCTTCCATACAACTAAACATCAGCATCCAGCTCCAATCAACCCAACTCATGCCCCAAATCTGGGTGTCATGATCAATGACCAACTAACCTTTAAGGTTCACGTGACCTCAGTCGCTCGATCGTGTCGATTCGCCCTGAACAACATCAGGAAGATCAGATCCTTCCTGTCTGAGCTCGCAGCACAACTCCTGGTTCAGGCTCTCGTTATATCACTACTGCAGCTCCTTACTGGCCTCCCTGCATGTACACTCAAACCTCTGCAGATGATCCAGAACTGCTGCAGCACATCTGGTCTTCATTCAGCCCAAAACAGCACATGTCACCCAGCTGTTGACATCCCTCCACTGGCTCCCAGTCGGCTGCCTGCATCAAATTCAAAACCCTGACACTCGCTTGCAAAACAGCAACTAAAACAGCTCCTGCCTACCTGAACTCCATCATTCAGGTCTACACTCCCCCCCCCCCCCCCCCCCCCCCCCCCCCACTACGCTCTGCCAATGAAAGGCTCCTGGTACCACAACAGGACCCTGAGTCACCAGCTTCTGCTCTGTAGTTCCCGGGTGGTGGATCTGCAGAGTCCCTCTCAATCTTTAAGAAAAGCTCTTTCACGAACACCTCTGAACTTGATGAACTGTAGGGAGACTCTAATCATCATCGCCTTGTTGCGCTGCCTGTTGGCATCTACGTCCTATCAGGCCCAAACTTCAGCTTTATGGCTCTTTACTGACTAGATCCTGCTTGTGTTGTATCAGTGTCATATGTACGTCGCTTTGGATAAAAGTGTCTGCTAAATGAAAAATGTCTCTATGACAGTAAACTGAATATCTTTGAGTTGTGGACAAAACAAGACATTTGAGGACGTCATCTTGGACTTTAGGAAACAGTTATTGACATTTAATGGACCGAACAACTAATCAATTAATGGAGAAAATAACCAACAGATGAATCAATAATGAAGATGATGGTTAGTTGCAGCTCTACTGGTGTCAGATGTGAATATCCTGCTTGTGAAAAAAGGTGAAGAATGAACTTTAATGCTGAAAAAACGAGAACATCCTGTCTTATATCTGCTGTTTTTTTTTTTTGTTAAATGAGTTTGTGTATTTTATTCATGTGTATCTCATGTGTGGGTGTGTGTGAGTTTGTGTCTGTGCCTCATGTGGGCGCGTTAGTGTGTTCCTGCATCACTTACTGTGCACGTAAGCTTAAAAAGTTTAGTTTATTCCTTAATTATGTCGTGTGTGTGTGTGTGTTTGTGTGTGTGTGTGTGTGTGTGTGTGTGTGTGTGTGTTTGTGTTTGTGCCTTTTTAAGCTAGTTAGAGAGTAAAGATGATGGATTGCAGCTGCAGTGCCGCCTCTGTTTGTAGAGGAGAAACTAAACCAGCGTGTTGTGTTTAATGAGAGAGAAACAGGCTGTGTGTGTGTGTGTGTGTGTGTGTGTGTGTGTGTGTGTGTGTGTGTCAAAAATATACAAAAAACAGAAGAGAGTTAAAGGAAGAGGAATACGAGAGGAGGAAGATGTAAAAAAAATATGAATGAAAACAAGTGTAAGCAGGAGGAGGAGGAGGAGGAGGAGGAGGAGGAGGAGCAGCAGAGAGGAGGAGGAGGAGGAGGAGGAGGAGGAGGAGAGCAGGATTGTGGAGATGAATCTTATATGACGGATAAATTGAACAGCTCCCTCTGTTCACAGTGTGTGTCCAACTTCAGCTGGATTTACTCTCTGCACACACATGATGATAAAGTGAAGCTATAACATTAACAAGTCCTACAAAGAGAGTGTTTCTGTTCCTGTAAGTGTGTGTGTGTGTGTGTGAGTGTGTGTGTGTGAGTGTGTGTGTGTGTGTGTGTGTGTGTGTGTGTGTGTGTGTGTGTGTGTGTGTGTGTGTGTGGCCTCTGAAGAGCCATTCCTCACCGATTACTGCTGCTTAATGTCACCGCAATGTCACACAGCCTTCGGCCATTTTGGCTCAATTGAGATTAAATGCCACATCGGGTGGTGAGTTATACCTGCCAGGTCAGAGGAGGGGGGGGGGTAGATGGGGGGGGGCGGGGGGGAGCTGGCCTCCGTTACGGCTCTCGGGGGGTAAAACAGTCTCAATCACTCCGATGTCCGAGTTCAGTAAACACACAGAGAGGTTTGTTTAGATGAAGCTGCTCAGAGGATGGTGAGTTTTATCTGTCGGGTCAGGAAGCTGCAGGCTGCTGGTTTGAATATGAATCTCTGCCTGTTGCTCCAGTGGAGACATGAAAACTCACACTGACCCCAACAGGATTTAAAGACTTCATTAAAAAAGGATTTGAAATTACTTTAAAGGACACATTTCCAGCCTCTATATTTATATTCTGGGGCTCTACTGGAATATCTTTGCATGATTTCCAGTTAAAAACTCCTTATTTATCTTCTACTGGTCCTTTATGCAGCCCCTCAGTTCAGCCTCTGTCTGAAACAGGCCGTTTTTAGCTCCTGTCTCTTTAAGGCCCCGCCTCCTGATGAGCCCACTCTGTTCTGATTGGTCAGCTTTCAGGAAGCTTCCTCCGGCTCCGGAGGCTACGTAAACAAACTATAGTAGCAGGATTTCACTTCTTTTTCTCCTTCTTTACTCCAAATGTCAACTTCTCAAATCCATCCGTACATGTTGGAGCTGAACAACACATGGAAACACCTTAGCAACCACCTTAGCAACCATCTTAGCACTAACTAAGGCTACAGAATGGATGGACGTTTGTGGGCATGTGCGAACAAACTGATGTCATCACAAGGAGGAAGTAGAGGTCACTTTACAAACGAAGCGTTCAGAGCAGGTTGATGGAACTTTGATCATGTTTAACATCCGACATCACATCACCACAAAAAGATGATGTGTCAATATATGTTGGAACTTTCTGTCTGAACAGTTTGCACTTGTGTTTTTTTTCTTGGGGGTTGCAGCTGTTACAAAGAGAAAAGTTTTAAGATTTAAAAGAAGCTGGCAAATGAGTGTGTCTGTCAGAGCTAGTAGTAAAAGCCTGATGACCCTTATTCACCAACTGTGACCTTGGAGGAACCAGCAGGACTCCATCTGAAGATCTTAATGTCCAAGAAGACACATAGCAGGTCAGTTAGTCAGAGATGTATGTAGGTGAGGGCTGTTTAAGGCTTTAAAAGTGAGCAATAATTATAATCTATATGATATTTAACATGAAGCCAGTGCAGGGAGGCAGGTCTGACGTGATCATGAGTCTTTGTTCCAGCGATAAGTCGAGCAGCAGCGTTTAGTAACAGTTGGAGACGGTGAGTTAAGTGTGTTTCAATAATCAAGCGGAGAACAGATAAAAGCTTGTAGAACTTTCTGTAATAACGGAGACAAACGTGCAGCAAACAACAACATCCTCACTGTTGACGCTGTAGTTCACATAAAGGCTGCGAGATGTTGCTCCAAAAGACCCCAAAAACACTCTGGTTCAACTCTCAGGAGCTAATTTCACTTGTTCTTTTTCATTCCAATGAGAACACTTTACTGTTTTGTCTGTTAATAATCAGAGAAATACTTCATGAGCAGCAGCAGGGTGCTTAAAACATTCCCCTGGACAAGTAAAATAAAAAAAATAAAAAAATTAAGGTTTTATAGTTTTAACAGCTTGAGTTTTAACACACAGAGCGATATTTAACAGTGTCTGCTCATTACTGGAATCACCTGTAGCTTCAACCAGGAGAAACATGAATAAATGTTTCTACTTTTATTCTCAGCTTATTGCCTGAAGTTTGTTTTTGTTTTTTTTTGCACCGATAGATATTTGTTGTCCTAAATATTCAGAGTAAATCTACAGACAAACAAAGGAAAAGGAAGAGACAACGTGGAGGTGGACGGAACGATAAAACTCCTGTTTACTGACGCAGGAGATCCACTGCGAGTCTGTTTTTCTACAGTTTTCATCTCTGACGCAGTTGCGGCTCAGTTTTGGGGGGAAAACCAGAGATTTTTTTTTGGGAAAAGCCTGAAACCAGACAGTAGCTGAACTGAAAAGTAGGGCAACACCCTGCATGAAAGCCTGCGTCACCTCCTCCTCCTCCTCCTCTTCACCTCGCTCTTACCCTTCCTCTCTCCCCTCTCTCCTCCCCTCTTCATACTCTTCGCATATCGCTTGACTTCTGAATCACTTTTTTTTTCTCCTCCTCTCTGTTTTTCCTCCCCCCCCCCTCCTCCCGTCCTTCCATCTTTCGATCTGTGAAAATCCCCAGCCTTCCTCCCTCCATCCCTCAGAAATCCCACGCCTTTATTGCTGCTTTTACACCTGACTGCCCCGCGGGTGCTGCTAGCTTTACCCAGCTTTAGACGCACACACACACTAACACACACTAACACACACTAACACACACATATACTGTATATGACTCCATACTGCAGAATAAACTCTATTAAAAAAGAGGAGGGAGCTGTTCAGGTGGATAAAAGCAGACAGGGTTTTACTCCCTCTCCTCCTCCTCCTCCTCCTCCTCCTCTTTCTCTGCCTCATAAAACATTATACAGAGGCAGCAGGGGAGGTGCATGCAGGTCTGACTCAATATCTGAATCTGGTAGAAAGCTGTAAGTTAGGAGGAGACATCTTTATACATACTGGATATCATCAGGGTTAATCATATCTACTGGTGTATTACAGGTGGATCACTACTGAGAGGCTGCATGTTAAAGGGGACGTATGTTTAGTTGTCTGTTATTTATGATGTTGGATGTTAACAGTGTAATAAACAACATTCAGCTCGATTTAGAACGTTAATACGGTAGAAAACATATATTTTTGTTAATGACGTCCTAAGCAGAGAATGAAGTCGCTCTGTGTGTGTGTGTGTGTGTGTGTGTGTGTGTGTGTGTGTGTGTACGTGCATGTTAGTGCATGTTAGTGCACGTGAGTCCTTCCCTGTCCTGCCTGCGTCAATCTTTAACATGGCGGCCGGGTCACAAACCAGACAGTAAGAAAAATAATGGGCGGAGCCACCGTGACGTCATTCATTGTTTTTTTGTGGATTTTTGAAGCCTTGAGTTTGCGTTTGTGCCGCCGCCATCTTGGATTTTTGGAGCCAGAATTGACCGTATTTTGACGAAAAGGGGTGGAGCTGACCCTAACGCTAGCTGTTAGCTTGGTTAGCACAGTGCGTTTACAGTCTGTGGTTAACTGTGATGACGCTAATGCTAATTTTCGCTAGCCAAAAACTAGCTTAAAACCATTAAAATAAAATTTACTTACTGGAAAAACTGAACATCGGACTCCTTACAGGGTCTTTTAAGCAACAAAATGTTACAATTAACTTTAATGAACTGAAAACACATTGGAATAGCGACGCTACGGCTACGCCTCTACTCTGTGAATCTCAGGTTTCGCCATGTTTACGTTACCTAGCCAACATTGTCGTTGTGGTAGCGACTTGCCTGTGACGTCACCCACCTGTCAATCAAATCGTCCACGCCCCTTAATTATGCATAACATAAAGCCTTAATAAACTTTAAATGGATGAGTTATATAAAAATCCAAACTTTATCATATTACAGCTGAACCGTCCACTTAAATATGTTTCTGCAGAAACAGACGATGCAGAAACAGAATCTTGATCCATATTTGATCAGCTCTGCCTAGTTTGACAGTTTGATCTGAGTTTCATGAGCTGTCTGTTCAGGGGCTGCTTTCATTTTTTTCCCAACTTTATTGAGTAAACAACGTGCACATTTGTTTTGGTCTGAGTTTCTGGTGCTAAAGTGCAACATCTAGTGGGGCTGAATGTCGTATATTACACCTTTTTAAACATGGTCAAAGCTCCAAAACTTGAGGTAAACATACGTAGAACGTCTATAATAATGAACCTGGCCAGGTCTGGCCAGTCTCCTCTGGTTGACGTGGTTACATGAGTCATTTTTATTCTGATTGGACTATTAGTGGAATATTAGGCTCCGTGTAAACGTAGCATATGTCTCCTGCTGATGTAACTGTGGACACTCAGCTGGTTTGTCAATAGAAAACTGGACTTTGGTTCGATGATGGAGATGCACTATTGAGTTACACACTTAGTTAAAAAACCTGATCTGATGCCTAAAGTGCTGCAGTGAGATTAAATGGTTTTATTAGTTACAGTTGACAATATTTTCTCCTTCTATGGTGTTATTTTCTGGTAATTTCTGGTTGTTTGTTTTTCATCTATTCTTGGAAATCTCGATCTGATGCAATGATGATACTCCACACACACACACACACACACACACACACACACACACACACACACTGACTCTGCATGATGAAATCCATTGACTGGAGAAGGCAATGTGATGTCAGGACAGCAGTTAGACA
Source organism: Thunnus albacares (assembly GCF_914725855.1). Lineage (NCBI taxonomy): Eukaryota > Metazoa > Chordata > Actinopteri > Scombriformes > Scombridae > Thunnus > Thunnus albacares. The sequence goes on from NC_058126.1 coordinate 2,588,196, forward strand.
CCAGAAGGAGGAAGGCAGGAAGATGATGGAAATAAATGAGAGCGAAGGAGACAAACAGACAAACATTCCTACTGAAATGTGTCCGTTGTGACACTTTTTTTTTTTCCAAATAAAACTCAACAAAACAACATCGTCTAACTGGGTGGTTTTACTTTTTTAGACCACAGGAACCCCTTCACAGGAACCCCGAGCCACAAGACCGCTAATATAACCGTCATAACCTGTAAGCTATTATATTACTTTATATCAATATTAAGTAAAACAATACAGGCTCATTATCAGTCACTCAGAATAAAAGACAGCTAAATTAACTTAAAATAAACCATGAATACAATTAAATATTATCATTTTTTCTTTTTTTTCATAATGTAATGAAATGTTATTCACAGTCAGCCGATTAGCTCGCTAACAGTAGCGCTATCTCGGCTAACCCTGTCAGTCACGTGACCTCCTTTCTTGCAGTCCGTCAAGAGTTTCCCGCTATGACATCACTTCCTCCTTTGCTCCACACACAGAGAGAGAGAGAGAGAGAGAGAGAGAGAGAGAGAGAGAGCATTAATCACAGCACAAGAGTCGCCTGTCAGGGAAAACACAGTCTTAAATCATTTTGACTGTTTGAACAAACGACCAGCGATGTGTTTGGTTCAGAGAGTTTCTGCACAGCCACGTGTGGATCAAAGTCTTCCTCCTCCATTAGTGTGAAGAAGGACTCTCTCTCTCAGCTCTTTATGACTCACTCTGTCTGGATTTCACTATATTTTTTTTTTTTTTTTTTTCTGGGCTTCCCTCAGTTTCTCAGACTCTCTCTCTCTCTCTGTTGTTTCCTCCCTCTCTCCTCCTTCAGATTCCAAACTAGTCCATCGATTCACTCCTCTCACAATCACTGCCTCTCATTTTCCTCAGCCTGGCTGTATTGATGTGTGTGTGTGTGTGTGTGTGTGTGTGTGTTTCCGTCCTCTTCTTCTCTGCAGAGCTGCTGCTGCTATAGAGAGACGATTAATGAGAGAAACTGAGTGTGATGACAGAGCGAGTCGGCAGCTGAAAGGCAGACGCATATAAAGATGGAGGCTCCTGATGTTTGCTGCTCGTGAACACGCTGACGGCTGCAGACTCACAACTTCACGTCTAATGTTGCTCCTCATCACTTATTTAGATTAGTTTCATTGAGAATATGTGAAACTTTAAAGTTTTCTCCTTCCAAGAAAAAAACGACAGCATCAGTTGTTTCAGCGCTAAAAACTGTTTTATTTTATTTTGTATATTAATGTTGTTCACATTAATCAACATTCACATTTTGACAGCACTAAATATGGATGATAAACTTCACACAAAGCAAAGCTGCAATCAAAACCTGCGAGTAACGAAGCCTGAAGGCAGCTGTGACTCTTTTATCTCGGTGCTCTTTAGCTCGCTAGCTGAACAAAGTTTTTTTTTTTTTTCTTCAATTTTATTGATAGAACGACAGTGTAGAAAAGTACAATTGATTTGATGAGAACATTGTTACCCACAGCAGCACAAGAGTAAAAGAACAAAAAATAACAAAACTCCAACCTGCCCTTTGTTTAACACAGTTTTTGATGTCAACTGTTAAACAACAAGCGTGCAGGTGTTTGTTTGAGCGTCTAAAAGTCTGCTGGGATCCAACAGTAACCCGTCTCTGTTGGAGCTAAACAGCGCTAGTTTAGCTGCTGGCTAGCTTTAGTTTTATGTTTCCTACATAAAAATAAAGTTGCAGACTGAGTTAAAAAATTTTTTAAATAAATGTCTTTAAATAACTGATGACAGCAACATTAGACATCCCTAACAAACACAAGCTAACAACATCTCAGAGACACTTTTTTCATTGCTTAGAGACTCGTTACGAGTTTTTTAGGTGGTGGGCGGCAAGCGGCCACCTCCAGGCTGAACAATGAAGCTAACGTTGAACCTCGAATGGCCACTTGAGGCTCCAAAAGCGAGTCAATCCCCATAGACTGTTAAAAATATGGATGTGACGTCACCCACCGGTTTCTGAACGGCAGTTTTGAAGCTCAAAGTGCGCGGCTCCAGCCGTCGCCGTCTTGGCGGTGCCTCACTCCGGCTAACTCCCGGCTAATCCAAAATGAGCAGAGTTAATTTCTGCTGTAAAGTTGGACATTTTAACATGGAGGTCTATGGGGATTGACTCGCTTTTGGAGCCTCAAGTGGTCGTTCAAGGAACTGCAGTTTTTGGCTTCATTTTTCAGCCCTGGAGGTTGCTGCTGGTGGTCAATCTAACAGCAGAAATAAACATGCTAACAGCCTGGTACAGAAAACAGTTTTGGTTTCTAAAGCTAATTTCCCCTTTCATGACAACTGTACGAGAGGTGAACTTTAAAGTTATGTATAAATTGGCCGCTTTGAATGACAGGTGGATGCCGTCACAGGCAAGTCGTTACCACAGTGACAACATTGGTTAGGTAACGTAACCATGGCGTAACTTCAGATTCACAGAGTAGAGGCGTAGCCACAGCGTCACTATTTCAGTGTGTTGTCAGTTCACCCTCTAAGGAGACGGATGTTTCCAGTTAAAACATTTTGTTTTAATGAGTTTAAGCTTGTTTTTCGCTAGTAAAAATTAGCATTAGCATTATCACAGTTAACCATAGAGTGTAAATGCAGCATGCTAACCAAGCTAGCAGCTAGCATTAGGGTCAGCTCCACCCTCTCGTCCAAGTATGGTCACTTCTGGCTCCAGTGGGTGATGTCACCGCGGCTACGTCCATTACATTTTACAGTCTGTGGTGAGCGGCGCAAAACTTGTAGCCCTGCCCCAATTAACAATGTTTAGCCCCGCCCCCACCCCCCCCCCCCCCCCCCCCATAGGCTTCAGCCTTGTGGAAATAAAACGCTGTTTCTGTTATGAATTCAGGATTAAACCAGTCGATGCAAACATGGAAACAATCCTCGAAATAACAGACAACAAGTTCTGTGTAAATCCTGTCAGCAGTGTCTGTGGGGATTTCTCCTCTGGGTGGTGTGATGAACAGGAAATGGAGACAATGACAGAAATAACAAATTGGAGAAAAAGGGGAACAATGGAAGCGTAACAGCTCTCCCAATTTGTAACCAGCCATCCTCCTCTTTTTTTCCTCTTCATCCTCCTCTTCCTTTCATCTTTTTTTTTTTTTTTTTTTTTTTCCCCTCCTCCTCGTTCTGTCTCTCGGTGCAACGGACTGAGACGGGGGATCACAGCAGAATCTGGCTGCTAGAGAGGAAACTCCACACACACACACACACACACACACACACACACACACACACACACACACACACACACACACACACACACAGTCGGATATTTCTGATACATGAGCACAGTTTGCCTTCATCTCTTCTTGCTCTCTAATTAGTGTGTGCTCTAAGTGAAAAAATTAAGGTTAAGAAACGGCAGCTTTTCAAAGAAACTCCTCATTACTGTTATACTCTGTGTGTGTGTGTGTGTGTGTGTGTGTTTTCTGTCCGTTTCCTATTGGGCGTGGCCTTGACTTCACAGCCTAATCAGGCTTAATTACTCTCTAACCGCATCATGATTGGTCGAAGCCAAGTCTCGAGCTGTGACGGCTAATTGGTTGCCCGCATGTCGAGTGGGTGGGGCTTTTTTTTTTGTGTCATTGTAGCCAATTAACAAGACAAGAGGCAAACGAGCTCGTTAGTGCTGGGTAGGTGGGACTTTAAGTGAAGGGGATTTTTTCCAAGGTCACACACACACACACACACACACACACACACACACACACACACACACACACACTCTGTGTGCAATAGGAACCTCCCTCTGCTCTCCATGTTGTGTGTGTGTGTGTGCGTGTGTGTGTGTGTGTGTGTGTGTGTGTGTTTGGCCTTTAAAGGTCTTCCAGCAGTGAAACAACCATAGTATCAGTTACAGATTGAATTGTGCCTTCATGTCAGTGTTCATCTCGTCTCAGTCGAGTTGTTTTCGAGGCGGGATCAGTTCTCCGTGATGGAAAAGACAGATTTCAATTTTCAGAGAACAGTCAGGAGGGTCTGCAGCATCTCCAGACTGTTGCTCATGAAACAGAAAAACTAAAATCGATTCACATAAGAATTTTTATCTTCTATGATTTTTGTAAAGTTAGTAAATCTGAGAGAATGAAAAAGACAGAAATGAGCAGTGAAGGAGTTTAAAGGACTCATATTCTGCACATTTCCAGCCTCTATATTTATATTCTGGGGCTCTACTGGAATATCTTTGCATGATTTCCAGTTAAAAACTCCTTATTTATCTTCTACTGGTCTTTTATGCAGCCCCTCAGTTCAGTCTCTGTCTGAAACAGGCCGTTTTAGCTCCTGTCTCTTTAAGGCCCCGCCTCCCGACGAGCCCACTCTGTTCTGATTGGTCAGCTTTCAGGAAGCTTCCTCCGGCTCCGGAGGCTACGTAAACAAACTATAGTAGCAGGATTTCACTTCTTTTTCTCCTTCTTTACTCCAAATGTCAACTTCTCAAATCCATCCGTACATGTTGGACAACGTGAACAACACATGGAAACACCTTAGCAACCACCTTAGCAACCAGCTTAGCAACCACATACACACTCACAGCATCGGGAGCATTTTGGGGTTCAGTACTTTGCTCAAGGACACTCTGATATGCGGACTGGAGGAGCCGGGGATCAAACCATCGAGCTGTTCAACCTCTTGAGCCACAAGAACAGGATATAAATAACAGGAAATCACAAAAAGCAGACTATTTCCCCTTTAATAATTATCCTCGCAAAGACGGAGTATGTATTGAATCCTCGGTTCGCCGTCACCCAGAGATTGAACGTTAGCGTAGCTGAGCAGCGACCTCCAGCACTAACAAACGAGAGCAGCGGACCAACACACGCTGCTGCAGAACTTCACACAACTTCAATCAACAATGAAAAGAACTGGATGCAAATATTTCCCAGCAGCCCTGCGGCCGTACAGCGCTTCAGATAACGATGGGTTTTTCCCTGGTAGAGCTGCAGCAGAGAGGCTGCTCTCTCTCTCTTTCTGTCCCCTCTGATGCTGCAGTGCAGTCACACCAACATTTGCTTCCCGTTCATGTCTGCGTGGAACGAAGAAGAAAAAAACACTTTGGCTTCTGGTCGTGACTCGACCCGCCTCCTCCTACTCACGCAGTCTGATTGAAGTTTGCAGAGCAACGGCAGAGAAGAAACGATGTTGTCAGACTGTAGATAAAGACGGCGAAAGAGACTAATGACGGTGACGTGGTTGATAAAACGCACATGAAAGAACGTCTTGACTTTATGCTGAAATTTACAACGTAGTACAAAGTCAAGCGGTTGTGACATGAAGCACAACAAGCTAGTTAACCTGCACATGCTCAGTAGCGTCCGTCTTACACAGAACTACTCTCCGGAGACTGAAAACGTGATGCTGTTATTAGCGTTTGAAGCCAGTTTCTAATCAAACTAACGTGACCAAAACACTCAATAAGAGCAGAGACGAATCAACCGAACTCTTACAGTCATAAAATGTTTAAATGTTGTGTTAGAGATGGAGACTGCAGCCGCTGGGGAGGCTTTTTAGTTTTGCTTGGAAGCATTTTTTATAAATCACAGATGTAGAATTTAAGTTGACATCAGGGAGCAAATGATCAAGAGCGAAAGAGAAAGAAAGATCAATATTTTGTATTGTTTATCTTATAATTGTTCCAGACTAATGCATCGCTCTGGCGACAGTGACTTTTGACAGTAATGCCAATAAAGTTCCTTTTAAATTGAGCTGAACTGACAAGAGAGTGAAGGATGGAGAGAGAGAGAGGAACAGAAACAGAAGAGAAGAGAAGCAGAAACAGGGAGAAAGCAAGACAAGGTGAAAAGAGTAATGAAAGAGATCATAAAGACACAATACAATACAATCACAATATGATTTTATTGATCTTTCGGTGGGAAACAAACCAAAAGGGTTGTGAGGTTCCAGATGAAGATAACATCGTCAGATAAACTGTATATGTACACTGAAGACGCCAAGAGGAGGGGGAGGAAAGAGATGCAGAGACAGAGAGAGAGTTGTAAACGGGATGTACATGAATAATTAATGAGGAGACGAAGCCAGAGGAGACTCTCTGCCGCTTGGGAAAACATACACAGGACGTTTCACCCGAGACGTTCAGATACTCCCGACGTGCACATAAACACACACACACACGGCAACGTCGGATCGCCAGAGGACGACGAGTGGAAAGACTGAAGGAAAAGGAGGAAAGAAATTAAAAAATGAGAGAATTTTGACGGTGCAATCTGTCAGGGAGGAACCTTCACAAACATATTCAATCAGCAGGTAACTAGAGGATAAATGAAGGGAGGCGGGGGGGGAGGGGGGGGAGGTGGGAATCAGAATAGAGCGACGTAATTGGCTGGATTAACATGAGACAAAGCAGCAGGATGTGTGAGATGCAGAGAGAAGTCGTCCTTCAAAAACATTACGCCATCCTGCTGAAGTGTCCTTGAGCAAGACGCCGACCTGCAGCGAGCAGCAGATTAAAGACGTCCTGGTTTAAATTTAAACATCAATAAACGATCAGAGCGACATGAAGACGCCACGCTGGTTATCACCTCCGAGTTAAACATCAAAATAATCAAGATGAGTTCAAGTCAAACACAAATTATTAAAAGGAGCTTCAGATAAACCTTAAATTGATCAAGTCAGGTCTCAAATCAAGTCTCAATCGAGACATGAACATGGCGAGAACCTGTCAATCAAGACGAGTCCGAAGCAGCTTTTCGGTCAAATAAGTGAGGTCTCGAGCCAATCAAGAAAAGTCCTGACTCAGTCGAACCTTAAGTCTCAACACAAGTCGTTCATTACTGTCTGGCTCGAGTTGAAACAACTTACAAGTCCGCTCAGACTTGAGATCAGATTGACTCAAGTTCAGGCTGTTTGAGACGAGTCCAAGTCGGGTTTCAAGTCATATGAAAAGTCAAAGTTCAGTCTCAAACTAGTCAAGAAAAGTCAAGTCGAGCTTCAAGTCTTGTTGAGGCAAGTTGACACTCAAGTTAAGTCTCAAGTGAATCAAGACGAAGTCAAGTAGGCAGTAGTAGACAAGTCTTTAGTCAATAGAGACGAGTCCTTCAGGTCAGAAGGTCGTATTCAGCCACAGGGTGGAGCGGAGGTGTGCGGAGGTGTGCGTGGGGGTGTGAGCGTGTTTATTTGTGCTCTACAACGTAACCACTGTGAAACAATCACAAAATAACATTTTATTGATCTGATTCACCGGCCTCCTCGTTACCAGCGCTCCCTCTCTTCATTCACTCTCTAGCTCGCTCGACCACAGTTGCACTCTCTCTTTCTCTCTCTCTCTCTTTTTCTCTCGTCTTTTTTAAAATGAGTCAAGAAGCCGACAGCAAAGTCTAACTTTATTTTTAACGTTATCATATGAAGATAAATGTCCTCCCCTCGTCCTAGTAACGTCTTTGTCCTCCCTCATGGCAGAGTTCATTACTCTGATCAGTCTGATCTCCAGCTGTGTGCGGCGCCGAAACGCACTACCCCCCATTCAAATGAAAGGGAGGACCGGCGTTTTGGTGTGAACACGGTCTGAAGCAGGTCTGAAGTCGCCCACTTCGGTCCGGATGAGCCGACCGAGCTGAAACGTGAGATTGGAGTTTCAAGGCGGCGGCAGAACAGCCAATCAGATGTCTGTCTGTAACGCTCAGTCTTCACAGGTGATTTAACAAACCGCTGAATGAAACAGTCAGAACACAACAACAGCCGTGACGATGGTTGATTTCCCAGCAGCCACCAAAGCTGAAGGCTTTTCAGTGACTTGAGAGTGGAGCTCAGTCGGTGGTCCCTGGAGAAATAAGAGGAAGGTTTGAAAAGAGGAAGCTGTAAACGCTTTCTGTTTTGGTGCTTGAGGCGGCTGAGTTGGTGAAAAACTGATAAACCTCCTGAAGTGAAAGGAAGGTGTGAAGTTTTAATTTCTTGAAAAGTTTCACCTTGATTCAAGATGCTTTGACTCACTTTCACTTTCTCTCATCTTCCTGCCTTCCTCCTCCTCCTCCTCCACCTCCTCCTCCTCCTCCACCTCCTCCTCCGCCTCGTCGCTGCCCTGATATGTGTGTGTGTGTGTGTGTGTGTGTGTGTGTGTGTGTGTGTTCACTCCTCCTGCACTGATGATATCACTGAAGTTTACATCATCGTTTCACACACACATGAACTCTGAAAGTCTTTCTCATCTTCTCACTTTCATGTCGAGCCAGACGGTTGCCACAGAAACACTTTACTGTACCTGAGGGGTGTGTGTGTGTGTGTGTGTGTGTGTGTGTGTGTGTGTGTGTGTGTATAAATAGCAGGTTAAACGGTTTTATTTCTTTATCTCATCTGACATTTGAAAGTAAACTCTCTGAACCAACATTTGTCACAGATTAAGTCAGTCTGTGGTTCAGGATGGAAATGTTTACATGTTGACTTTTGTAACTCGTCGTGTCAGAATTATATAAAGGAATTATATCAATTATATAAAAGGAAAAAAACGGGAATAAATGAGTGTAGAAACATACTGAAAGCAGACGCTTCCATGCAGGACACAAACTGATCTGCTGACCGACATGTTAGACGACGTTTTCCACCTCCGTCATCAAAACACTGAACGACAGAATCAATAAACGTGTTTCCATCCACCTGCTGTTGTGTGAACATCAGCAGATAAACCGTCACAGAAGAAGAAGACACAACGAGATGACGTCATTAAAACAGTCAAAGCTCAAACGATGTAAAACATGACGGAAATATGACGTTTCTGTTAGTTTCATGCATTGATGTGAGGAAGGTTACAGTCTCCTCATCATCGCTCCACACACACATCTGATGTTTTCAGCGTTTCAGTCACATGATGCACGTACGTCATCACGAAACTACTGTTACTCCTCAGACAGGAAACTCTTTTTTTGGGATATTTCTTTATTTATTTATGCTCAAACACCTGAAAACTAACGAGTGATTCCATCAACCTCAGCTGTACTTTGTGTTAATTGCTAATTAGCTTATTGTCAACACATTAAACTACGATGGTTAGCATGATGAACGTATCTACGCAGCTTGAAGGAAGTGCGACGCACCGGAGACGAGAGCTTCGATGGCGTTGTCGTGACCGTGCTAGCGATGACGTCATTTCCTGCCAGGAGCTGCAGCAGCTGATGAGTGGCATGAAAAATAAATTTAAATAAATGAAATAAAATTAAAATATCAGTGTAAAATTAAAAAGCTAAAATATAATAATGATAAAATAATATATATAAATAAATAAGATGAAATAAAGTAGAAATAAAAGTAATAAAAATAATAAATAAATGTAAATAAAACAAATGTGACTACGATTGGAAGAAGAATTAGCATGCTAACGTTAGCATGCGGCTCACGGCTGCAGATCCTCCGTGCTGCTGGGAGGACGTGCGTGCAGTGAGTTCAGGTGTATTTGGGGGGGGGGTTTTGGGGGCTCCTGGTTGTGTCTTATTTCCTCCTACAGTCTGACTTCAGCTCTAAATATTTCTCCTCGTGTTCAGTCGTCAAGACAGTTCAATGTGTTTGTGCTGCCTGCTGCTCTGCTCTCATCTCCTGACAAATGGAAAGACTGGAACGGCGTGGAGCGCTCCTTATGCTCAGTTTATTATCTACCTGAGCACCTCTCATCCTCCTGCTCCCCTCGTTTCCCGTCTCCATCCTCCTCCTCTCTCTCTCTCTCTCTCTCTCAGTCTGACAGCCTCCCTGCGTCCGAGCTCCTCCATCTTTTTCTCTCTCTCCCACAGAAGAAAATCTCATTTTCTCTGAGCCGCTCTGCTGGCCTCCTCCAGGTTTTTTCTCTCGGTCGCTTCATCTCTTTCCTCCCACTTTCAACGGCTCTTTAACTTTGATTTTTCACTGTCTCCTGCTGTTCGGGCCAGTATTTCTTTTTAAACTGCACGTCACTGCGGATGGAGGGTTTTTTTTTTTTTTTTTTTTCACTAAAATTAGCAGCTATTTTCACCGTTTTCACATCCACCTACAGATGGAAGACTGTAATACAACATCCAAATAACTTCTTAGTTCAAGCGTTATCGTCCCTCCTACAACGTTTAGCTGCCAAACACAAAGTAAAAAGGCACAAAAGCCCCCAAATATCTAAATATCCCACTGCTGCTTCAGTGAAATGTTCCAGGAGGAGCCAAATGGATTATTGGAGAAAGACGTAGGTGCAACTTTCAGACACTTTCTTTATATTTTGTTCCAATCGTGACGCTTCAGCCCCTCAAAACTGCAGAAAACAGAAGTTCAGAACGTCTTTTATGATTCAATAATCAAGAATTAGCATCAGTCGTTATTATTATGAACATTTCAGCAGCAGTCTTCATCATTTACCTGCTGAAGAAGACTTATTTTTATTTATATATCAGTTAAACTTAATTTGTACAGCAGCTTTCATACAGGTTAGTTCACAGATGATAATAAATGATAATAAAACAAGTTGAGACTGATGAAAACCAGAAATAAACATAAAAATATAAAGAAAAATTAGATAAAATTGATACAAAACAAAGAAATACAACATGAACAGAATAAAGTGAGTGAATAAGATAAATAATAATGATTATTAATCAGAGCTAACGAGCTTCAGAGCTCATGTTTACAGACATCAACACGTCCAGCTGCTCTCGTTTCTTTTTTCACTGCATCCAGAAAAAAAAACTTCTCAGATGTTCAGTCGAGTCAAATTTATTGATCTGTTCAAAGTCAAAGAGAAATCTGAGATTTGATTTAGATCATTAAACTGAAATAAATCAAACGAACGAACAGGAGACTCAAAGAGAACGTGTGTGTGGATACGAAACGATGAATAAATCTGATATTTGATGCCACGTTTTAGATATTTAATAGTTTAATAGTTGATGCAGCAACAATGAAGCACAACTGACTCCGAGTTATTCATGAGTTGCTGCTACTGATTCAATCTGAATTAAAATAAAACATCCCAGCACTTAAAGGACGGAGGATAAGAAGCTTCAGCGTCCACGAGTCAAATCAAGTAGATATCTTTCAACGTTACAGTCTTTTTAGTGTTTAAGTTCAACTTTTTGCCAAAATGACGCAGTGCTAAACTCAGTCTATACATGACATAATGCTAACATGCTATCCTTAGTCTGTAAACATACTTACATCAGCATGCAAGCTAAATGTTAGCATCATGTTTCCATGCATGTTAAGAATGACATGATAAATGTAATGAAAAAATATAAATAAATGAACACTGTACACATATAAACAAAACAAAAAGCTAACATGCTAAATGCATTCTAAATGTTAGCATGTTAGCATAACTGTGCTGGCAATAAAGCTAATATTAGCATGTTAACTACTCTACATTAATAAGCTAATATGAAGCTTCAGCGTCCAAATGAGTCAAATCAAGTAGATATCTTTCAACGTTACAGTCTTTTTAGTGCCAAAGTTCCTCTTTTTGTTACTATACTTCCACCTGCAGCTCAACAGGGAAACACTGTCCGAGGAAACACAAAGAGGGAATTTGATGCTAAAAAGACTGTAAATGTGTCAGATATCCACTTGATATGACTAACTCAGACTGATGAAGCTGAATAGAAGCTTCACACAGACTTTTAAATGCATTGAAAGCACATTTGAAGGATCTTTTAATATGATTACAGCGAGGAAAAACCTCTTTCACTGCTCATCGGGACACCTGACTGCTGGTTTTTGTGAGCAGAGTGAGAGCTCTGTCTGTCTGTCTGTCTGCTGTGATATTTCAGATCCAGACTCTTCAGTCAGTCTTATGTTAATCTTACACCTCCTGCCTGGTGGGAGTAAGACTGAAGGTCAGTCAGTCACGACTCAGCGGGAGGGAAGAGTGTTTCTGTGTGTGTGTGTGTGTGTGTGTGTGTGTGTGTGTGTGTGTGTGTGTGTGTGTGTGTGTGTGTGTGTGTGTGTGTGTGTGTGTGTGTGTGTGTGTGTGTGTGTGATGAGCTAAGATTAGCTCCCCGTTATAACACTGATCACTGTCGTTGTCTTAATGTAGAACTGTGTTGCTTTGAATCCGAAAAAAATGTAATATTACATCTTACATTAGAATAATAATAATAATAATAATAATAATCTTTATTTATATCTTTTCTTTTTCCACATGCTTTACTTACTGGAAGTTACATCTTTTGTAAAATGTCAAAAAACTGATAAAGATTATAAAATGAAACTGAACTAAACTTTCAAAACACTGATGAAAATACACACAAACTAAATAAAGCACCATAAAATAATCAATAATGATAAGATACAGTAGAAGATACTCATCAATGCAGACGGTTAAAGGTGCAGTTCAACATCTCCGGTGTCTCATGTCTGTGTTCACGCCGTTAGCTTAGCTTAGCATAAAGACTGGAAACAGAGGGAAACTGCTAGCCTACAGTTTAAACACCTCTGATGTGAACTAATTAACACAAACAAATGTAAAAATAACAGTTTTGTCTATTTATAAATATGACTTCTTTTTTTTTTTTTTTACAGAACTTTATTGTCCAACATAAAGGTGATATGTTGACACCACAGAACAAAACATTAAGACGTAGAACATTTAATAAATATTACAGAAACATAAACTGTGAGGTTCTCTCCAGCAGAACGATACATTCATATATATATTAATATATATATTAATATATATATATATTTAAAGTGCAAAATAGAAACAAAAAAATAACAGTACAAAAAAGTTTAAATATTATAAAAAATCAGAATAATAATGCTGAAATAATAAATATGAATAAATAAGTGGAAGTAAAAGTATAAAATAATATATTACAATAATAAAATAAAATATTAAAATTGAATTATTTTTAAAAAATACATTATTATTATTATTAAAATTAAACATAATAATATAAAATTAAAAAATTACAAATTTACTTAAAAATGTAGATGATAATAAATTAAATATATAAGTAAATAAAACAAAAATCTAACTACAAGAAATAAAAATAATAAAAGATGAAAGTTGTTGAGCAGCAGAGAGGATCTTCATCATCATCATGTGGAAGCAGTGAAAAGTAAATAACAATAATATAATAATAATAATAATATATATTTTTAGCGTCAGTTGTCTCTACGTGTCTCTTTCTTTCAGAGCCACAAAAATTATATTTAAAAAAAAATAAATCAAATTAAAAAACTACAAACGTTCTAAAGATTAAAGACGACATCAGCAGGCAGCAAACTAAAACTACAACACATTAATATCCCAGCATGCTTTGCCTCTATTAGCTGCTGTTCTTGTCTTAATTGTGTTAATTAGAAAACTGACAATGAGGATGATGAAGATGAAGCATCACTGTGTTTAAAACAGTTTTTAGGAAGTAAAACATGTGAATGAAGAGCAGAAACAGACGGATGGAGAGAGAACCAGCTCGTCTCTTTGTTAGGAGCCACAGCCGCAACAATTTACATGAGAGCCAAACCTCCTCGCAGCTGATTGGTCCAGAGAGCCGCCCGCCTCACCGCCACACACACACCCCTCCCTCCCTCTTACGCCACGCTCCAGCCAATCAGGACGTCACACACACACGCCGGGGCAGAGAGAGAGAGAGACAGAGAGAGAGAGAGAGAGAGAGAGAGAGAGAGAGAGAGAGAGAGAGAGAGAGAGAGAGAGAGAGAGAGAGAGAGAGAGAGAGAGAGAGAGAGAGACTGATGGCGGCGAGTCATGTGTGAGCAGATGGCGCCGCCTGGTGGTTCTGTAGTGATACGACCACACACACACACACACACACACATATCTGATAGAAGTTATCTCCTTTAAAGCTTCACTGTGAAGGTTCTGCGTTGTTTTAGCAGATTCAGGAGAAAAGAATAAAGATAAAGAATAATAAATACAATAAAATAAAAACAATAAATAAAATAAATCATCTGGTTGAGGTGAAGCTTCCATCAGGCTGCTCATCTACAAGAGATCATAATCAACCAATTAAGAGTAAAAATTAATTAATGAGCATGTAATAAAATACAATGAAATAACAATACTACATATCTAATATATATCTAAAATAATAACAACCCCAAACTGTTTAAAAAACAAGAGAATTGATAACAATAAACACATAATTATATATACATTTATATATATATGTATGTGTGTGTGTGTGTGTGTGTGTGTGTGTGTGTGTGTGGGGACAGAGCTCCTCATACACAGCCAGTATTTTCAGTCAGGTGCTGGTTGGTGAAATAAGGTGAAAATCTAAATGAACCAGCGCTCACTGTAATGACTTTACTGTGACTTTATTAAGAACAAATAACGTGTTTCGCCTGCAGCGTCTTCAGGTTCGTTCAGTACGACTGCTGAGATAAATACATCTGAGTCACATGACTCATTATCACAGGCTTCATCTTCTCAAAGTGAACATTTTACAGAGAATATACATATTACAAAAAACATGACGTGATTAATGTTGCACAAAGTTATAAGAATTACACCATTTTATATAATTAAACTTCATTACATCCCTCAGCAGAATGGACTACAGGTCCTACAGCTGTCCCTAACACACACACATATATATGTATGTTAGGGATGTGCAGAGATCCCAGTATTTGTATCTGTATTTGTGTTTGAATAAAAGTGGAAAGAGGCTTAAAAATCCTGGTTTTGTTTTTATTACACTTTTAATTTTAGAAAATTATTATGATTACTGAGCTAAAACTTTACTCATCGTCTCATTCAGATCTATCTATTAATACACCCATAACACAGAGACAGCACAGCGTGTAACATGTAGGGAAGAACATCAGAGGTGATTATTGCTTTGCATTTTTCATTTATTGCCTATTTTTTTACAAGCTAACTTTGTAGAGAGAAGAAGAGGAACAACAGTTCATTAAGAGTCTTTAAGAGCACTTTGCTTTATCTCCGGGGAACATCCCAACACATCACTGTTTTAATATTTGTATGAAACAAATATTCATATAAAACCCACTATTTGTGCTTTGCCGAATAATGTATTTGTATTCAGGCACACCCCTAATACAAATACATATACATATATACATATATATATATGTATATATGTATATGTGTGTGTATATATGTATGTATGTGTGTCAACATCCAAAGACAGTTTGGACAAAAACATATTTTTCAGCTGAGTGAACTCTCTGATGTCAGAGAGACACGAACAGCAACTCTATGTTCAGAACATCTGCTGTGTGTGTGTGTGTGTGTGTGTGTGTGTGTGTGTGTGTGTGTGTGTGTGTGTGTGTGTGTGTGTGTGTGTGTGTGTGGTGGGGGGTGGGGGGGGGGGGGTCATATTTGGTCATGTTCTGTAGATGAGTCTGTCGTGTCTCAGAACAGAAACAAAAAAAAAGAAAGAAAATCAATTGTGAACTATGACACACACACACACACACACACACACACACTCTGTATGTACAGTACACTGACAGCAACATCACACTCGACCATAATTGGCTCTTCTATTTGACAGCAGAGTTCAGCTCGGTAACATTGACATAACACAGTGGCAACGCTCTCTGGACACTAAACACACACACACACACACACACACACACACACACAGACACACACACACAGCGCCACCCTCAGGACAACATGTCCACTTCAGCAGCTCTTAGAAAATGTATGAAAGTCAACATAACAGCAGAGAGAAGCTTGTTTTAATGTCAGTTAATCCTTTAATGAAACAGCTCAATTTACTGAGATCAAAATCTATAAAACTTAAGTGATTTGACTCCTGAAGCACAAACCTCTCAGACTGTACAGCAGCTATAATCTATATTTATATAATAACAGTCTGAGCTGTCAGTGTGTAATGTGTTATTGGCTCGTAGTGATGAACCTACAGAGAATTATCAGAGACTCTGCAGCTCCTCTCAGCTTTACGGAGCTTTATAGTGAGTTTCAGCTCATTGTTTATCTGTCCGGTTGCAACTTTACTGTTCTGGTTCACTCTCAGCGTCTCATAGTGTCGTTTTCACTACCTGCTCAGCACCAAACAGACACAGTTAGCTGTAGACTAGCTGGTGAACATAGTGGAGCATTTAGCAGCTAAAGAGCCAGATATTTCCCTCAGGAGTTGGTAGAGAGTAAAAACAGAAGCTAAAAGAGAGTGAATATTGGACTTACATTCACCAGGTGGACAGAAACACGACTCCACATGAATGATAATGTTGCTCCGTAACTGCTGGATGTGGAAATAAAGCAACTGTTTGCTAACATGTTAGCCACAACTACTCTATAAGCTGATAATATGACAGAAGTCATGTTTAGAGACTATTCTGCTGAAAACAAGTGGACAAAAAAAAACATCATTTCAAGCAGCTTTAACCAGATTGAAACTACAAAGGATCAAGAATAGAACCCTGAGGAACCCCACAAGTAATTATTGACATTATCAACAGTAGAAACACGGATGACAAATGTTTTTTTAGGATTTAATCAACATAAAATGGTAACAAAGACTCATAACATCACATCAGTAAAGACGACAGTTGAGTGACACTATTTCAAGATGCAAATATCAATGAATATGAAGATACTACTGTTCTGTTATCTGTCAATAATATTGATGATGATGATGATGATGATGATGTCTTCCTCGCTGCAGGTCTCCGTGGGGAAGATGTACGAGGCCCAGAAGATCGTGGTGGAGTATTAACCCTCTGCAGGAGGACTTGTCCCAGCAAACGACAGGATGTGATGTCACCAACCCCCCGCCCCCCCCCCCCCGCATCACTGCCGACAACCAATCAGCTTCTTCCTCCCGGACACTGTTGTTGTTTAGTTTGACAGAACCATCGCTGGGTGGAGGTGGACGTGTGTGAGATGCATTGTGGGAGTAAAGCTGTGAAATACCTGAAGTTTGTCTGGAGTTTAGGCTTTGAATTGTTTTTTGTTTGTTTTTAGGGATGCACCAATCAGACGTCACCGAGCTGTTTCTCATTATTGATTTTGTAACGGAGTGATCAGGTGACTCAACATCTCGCCTCACGTGTTCAAACTTTCTGACTCATCGGTTCCTGAACGTTTTCTCCTTTAAAATGAAGCCACCGCTGAATTATCTGCCGATTTCTTTCTCGATTGATCATTTCGTCTATAAAAACTGTAACAGAATCAGTTTCCCAAAGTTCACGTGTTCTGATGGTTTTAGTCTGTTGGAACCAGTGAAAGTTTGAAAGTTTGTCACAGACTTTGACCAAAGATGATTTAATTTTTTCAGTGTTTTTCGTGCCCTGAAGTCTGAGACCGTCACGTGTTCAGCAGCTGTGACTCTGAGAAACGCTGATGATGTTTTTGCTTGTTTGTTGCCAAATGTTTGTTTTACAGGAAATCAAATTTCCACTGAAAGCAAAAAAACGCTACGTTGTTGTAGCGCGCTGGTCGAGGTGTCTGCTGGTGCGTAAA
This sequence comes from Thunnus albacares, assembly GCF_914725855.1. Lineage (NCBI taxonomy): Eukaryota > Metazoa > Chordata > Actinopteri > Scombriformes > Scombridae > Thunnus > Thunnus albacares. The sequence goes on from NC_058126.1 coordinate 2,605,615, forward strand.
TACATCCAGAGTCTGCGTGTCGAGGTTCAGACGTCGTCGACATCGAGCCAGTTTGTTTCTGTATTAAAACAACAAAACAGCTGATTCCAACACAACAATGTACAGCGAGACAAAGGTGGCAGATATCTGCGTTTAACTCTAAACAAGCTGTCAACAAGCCGTCCGCCCTTGTTGTTGTTGTTGTTGTTGTTGTTGTTGTTGTTGTTGTTGTTGTTGTTGTTGTGCTGCGCTACTGTCACCATCATATGACGTTTCTACGAAGCTCCGTTTACCTCGAACACACAGATTTACACAGAAAAACACACACTGATCTAATCTGGACGGAAACAGAAAGAAGAAGAAGAAGAAGAAGCTGCGTCGACCAGTTTCACCAGTGAAGTTTACCAGTATAGCGTCTCGGTGTGGACGTGGTCTCAGATAAACACGTCCTGTCTCCTGCTTAAAGTCTCCGTTGAGTCTTTCTCAACATCATTAAACCAAGACTCAACTGAACTGTGAAAAGTTTAATCACTCTGTAGATGAAACATGTTCAGCATCAACATTTTGCTTTTTGTTTCAAATCTCGATGTGTTTGAGTCTCGTTATCTGGACAAAATGATCATCACACAAAAATCAGACAAACTGATCAATTCAACAGCTGATCAAACTCGTAAGATTATAAGAATTTCAAAAACTCCAGAAAGAAATGACGACGATATTAACTGACAGAAGAGTATAAATAACTAACAGGAAGTCTCGGTGTTGATCTGACGGTTGACGGTGCATCCCCTCAGTTTGTTTGTTTTGTTTTTTTTTCTTTCTAGTGTTATTTTTTTGTATTAAAACGCACAATTAGCTGATCCTGCATGAGATTATCTGATATATTGATCATAAATAAACACCAGAGAGAAGTTTGAATGAGGAAATAACACAAACAGCTGTTTACACAATAATACTCAAACAGACAAACAGTTCAGTCCCGTCATGATGTACCGTTAGAAGAGTTTGACGTCATAATATTATGAGAAAATATATATATGTTTTGAGAATAAAGTCATATATTTTAGATTAAAATCGTATTTTTTCCAGAAAAAAGTAATATTATTATTATTATATTGTTTTTTTAAAAAAGAAAAACATTTTAAAACATTTTTCTAGATAAAAATCTAAATATTTCAAGAAAAAAAGTCATAATTTTTTAAAAGAAAATGATAATATTGCAGGAAAGGTTGTAATAATTGACAATAACGACAGTAAAGTGTGAACAACAAGCCTCAAAGGTCAGACTGATGAAAGGATGAAAATCTGCTAAAATTATGACTTTTTTTCTCATAAATGTTTGACTTTATTCTCATAATATTTCATCTTTACTCTCTAAACGTCTGTTGTTGTTGTTGTTTGTTTCCGTCATCGTCGTCGTCGTCGTCGTGCTGCGACTGAACTCGTCGTTTTCATCTCTGAAAGTTTCTGCTGACTCGGCGTTCTGTAAAGTCAAACTTTGTCTCATTTACAGCAGAGGAGGACGATGATGATGATGATGATGATGATGATGATGATGATGTGGACGTTTTGTCTTCAGAGCTGCAACCAAACCATCTGTTTATTATTTCTTATATTTAACTTTGCTGCCAAATGAAGGAAAAGTTTGACTATTAATGAAACTTTTTACATGTTTGTCTTTATGAGCAGCAGCAGCAGTTTTCACTCCTGATCAATCAATACTCTGTTATGATTGATTATCAGTTCAGCAGGTGAAGTCTTATATCTCCTTGTTTATCATTTATTATGAGTTGAACTCAACAGTGGACTGTCAGAATAAAGAGTTTCCACATATCCACTGTTTTCTACTGTTTCTGTCTTTTATTGAAGATCTAAACATGCAGATTTATTCTCAGTCTACCTGACCCCAGCTCTGCTGTGTTTATTATTCAGGTCAAAGGTCGAGGGTCAGGTGATCTGCAGCTTTATAAATCTGACAGAAAGCTGCTTCTCTCTCAGTCTGAGTCGAGTTGTTGGTGAAAGAAAGAAAGAAAGAAACAGTCGTGATTTGATGCCGGCAGGTTTGAGGTCAAATCATTTTCCCTTTAAAGGTCATTTTCATTTTGTCCAAGTGTCAGATATGAAATTAAATAAAGACGTCATGACTCAGTTATCTGTCGTCCTGGAAGACAATAAAAGAGCTGCAAATCACACAAAGCAGAAAAAGATGCTAATTTAGCAAAAAATACTCCTTTACAAGTAAAAGTCCTGCATTTAAAATCATACTACAGTAAAAGTACATAAGTATTATGAGCTTGATGTAGTTAAAGTATTGCAGTAAAAGTACATAAGTATTATGAGCTTGATGTAGTTAAAGTATTGCAGTAAAAGTACATAAGTATTATGAGCTTGATGTAGTTAAAGTATTGCAGTAAAAGTACATAAGTATTATGAGCTTGATGTAGTTAAAGTATTGTAGTAAAAGTACATAAGTATTATGAGCTTGATGTAGTTAAAGTATTGCAGTAAAAGTACATAAGTATTATGAGCTTGATGTAGTTAAAGTATTGCAGTAAAAGTAGTGGTTTGGTCCCTCTGACTGATATATTATTATATATGACATCATTAGATTATTAATAGTGAAGCATCAGTGTTAGAGCAGCATGTTACTGTTGTAGCTGCTGGAGGTGGAGCTAGTTTACACTACTTTATATACAGTTAGCTAGTTTAGTCCAGTGGTTCCCAACCTAGGGGTCGGGGCCCCTCCAAAGGGTCAGCAGATAAATCTGAGGGGTGGTGAGATGATTAATGGGAGAGGAAAGAAGAAAAAACAAAGTTCTGATACACAAATCTGTTTTCAGTTTTTGGACTTTTTCTCTAATCTTTGATTTTTGCTGAAATATTGGATCATTTGAACATTTATTGAAATGAAAGCATGTGAGAAGTTTAGAGGGAAAAATCACTATTTGGTGGAGCTGTTAACAACTCATAGACATGTGAAATGTGACCCCGACTACACACTGCTTTTTGTAAGACGTCAAAAGCCAAAAAGGTTGGAAACCACTGGTTTCATCTTTAACAATGTGTTGTATTTTAAAAGCTTGTTATATTATCCATTGTGTCAAATCTTCATCTGAAAAGTAACTAAAGCTGTCAAATAAATGTAGTGGAGTAGAAAGTACAATATTTCCCTCTGAAATGTAGAAAGTAGCATCACATGGAAGTAAAGTACAAGTACCTCAACATGTACTTAGTTATTTTCCATCACTGTCTTCTACTGATAAAAACAATGTGACACATGCTCACTCTGCCTCCATCTGTGATCTGTGTTCAGTTCCTGCAAATCACTTATATGAAAGTGATCTATGCTACTTCCTGTTAACCTCGTTTTTAAAATCATCTCATCAGAGAGGACAAGTGGTGAAAAATGCATCTGCCTCTCATGTTAAACTGCTTTTTGGACAAAGTATTTGGACAGAGACTCGTACAGAGCACGTGCATGCTGTGTGTGTTAGTCTGATGAAACAGTGACCACTGATTGAGCAACGTGGTCTTTTACACCTGTCTATGTGTGTGTGTGTGTGTGTGTGTGCGTGTGTGTGTCTTTGTGTGTAAGTGGGCCAGTGTGCTCGTCCTTAAACCAACAGATGGATCTATTATTAGCAGCCGGTGGAGCCTTGTGGGTCAGTCACCTCCTTCACCTTCAGCCTCCTCCACCCAAAACCAAACGCACCTCTGAGCTCACCTCATCTGCTGCTACATCCAATCACGCTGTTTGTGTGTGATTCACCGTCACACACACACACACACACACACACACACACACACACACACACACACACACACAGAAAAGAAACTTATGTACTTTTACTGCAATACTTTAACTACATCAAGATCATGCAGGACTTTTACTTGTAATGGAGTATTTTTACTTTGCTGTATTGGTACTTTTACTGCAGTAAAGCCTAATATGAGAGGCCATGATGGAAACTTTAAATTCATATAAGAAAAGGGAAAAAGTTTCAGTTGCATTATTATTATTTTTAATTGAATGTGTCAGCAGCAGTTTGTTCACAGGGTTTGAATGACAACAACAGGCTGGAGATGTTGTGAGTTTAATTATGTTTAGTGATCTAATTATTCAGTCATGATCTAACAGTAATCTTGAGAACACAAATACTTTATTTTTTTCATGTGATTATGTGTAAATTAATTAAGCTGAGCTCATGAAATAATTACAAAATAAATCACAAGGAAATAAAACACCAGCATACAGCGATCAGACGTCTGGACTCTGAGATTCACCTGAAATATTCTGCATCACTTTGAAGCTCTGTCAGTGTTGACCGATCAAACAGATGTGCTCAGGTTTGTCAACACGACTATTTTCAGAGGCGTCGGACTTCTGAACTTTGGCCACCGTGCAAAGACGATGGAGACCGAGAACCTGCTGATCTCACCTACAGAATAAATGTTACCGTGTGTATTCATCGACTGCACTTAAATATAAAAATATAAAAGTTATGCAACGTTTTTCTCATTGAAATAAAGTAGAAAACAAACAGCCCTGACCTGCACCATGACTGTACATCTCTTTAAATGTTATTTAATGTTTTTAAAAATGATTTGAATCTGGATCAGCTGTGACAATCTAATACTCTATTTTTGTAACATGCTAATATTAGCATTAGCATGTTAACATGGTGACATTTGTCAGTGTGAAATTATTGTCATTATTGCAAAATACTAACATTAGCATTTCTCTTGGCCAATAGCATGTTAGCATTAAGTAGGCTAAAGCTTCTGGTGATGCTATTGTCCTGTTTAGCTAGTGCTGACATTAGCATCTTAATGTGGTTAAAATGTTAATTCTGACATGATCAAAATGCAAACATTAGCATCATTCATGACTAACACAGCATGTTAGCATTAGGTACTGCTTTCTGGTGATTGTATTAGCATTAGCATGTTATGTTAACTTTGGCTTTGTTAACATTGTGGGTTTTGTTCTTGTGTTAGAAGCAACATGCTACTGATAGCATGGACACAGGCTAACACAGCCTGCTAGCAAGTACAGTCGTTACTGTGAAAGCTTAAACTGAGGAAAGTTGATCCAAGTCTGATTTATGTTTAGTTTCTGTATAAATAATAAGCTACAGTAGGCCAAGTCCTCATCTACATATTAACATGTAGCATGTAGAATGTGACATGTAGCATGTAACATGTAGCATGTAGCATGTAGCATGGTCAGTTCTGAGTCAGATCTGAAGAAGTTTCAGGAAGACAGAAAAAGACGATTAGACTATTAGACTTTGTATTTCTGCTGCTGTATGTAAAAACACAGTAAATGTATGAAGTTTTTGGCATTTTTGTTTAACTTTACTTGTTGTCTGAACATAGAAACAGATCTGGAATCAGCAACAAGATGTCTGGAAACCCTCCAAAACTTCTCCTGTGAAGGACGAGAGACGTAGTCGCATCTCATCATCGTTCAGCTGCAGCTTCAAACGCCTCCAACTTTCCCTCCTGTGAGGTGTTTTTATAAAGAAAGCAGCTTCTGCTTCCTGTCGTCAGTGAAGAGAAGCTACAGAGCTGAACCGCTCTGCTTGGAACCGTTTAAAGGGATTTATGAAGCTGAGAAGTCTGTAAAAACAAAATTACACTCGTCCCATAAAACTCTCTGCTGCACCACCGAAGACTGTAAACTCTGTCCTGTGGACGCCGTCGGTCGGCCATATTGGCCCTGATGTTGTAACTATGTTATAAATATTAAAATCAAGTTTCCCTCAGAATATAAAACACTGTTTATTTAATATATGAACACATTACTGCTGACAATCAGCAAGAATCAGTCATCACAGTTTCCCACCTGACCGACCTTCAAAACAGAGGAAGGAAGGAAGGAAGGAGGGAAGGAAGGATGAAAGGAAAGAAGGAAGGTAAAGAATGAAGGAAGGAAGGAAGGATGGAAGGAGGGAAGGAAGGAAGAAAGGAAGGAGGGAAGGGAGGATGGAAGGAAGGAGGGAAGGAAGCAAGGAAGGAAGGAAGAAAGGATGAAAGGAAGGAAGGAGGGAAAGAAGGAAGAAAGGATGAAAGGAAGGAAGGAAGGAAGGAGGGAAGGAAAGAAGGAAGGTAAAGAATGAAGGAAGGATGGAAGGAGGGAAGGAAGGAAGAAAGGAAGGAGGGAAGGGAGGATGGAAGGAAGGAGGGAAGGAAGCAAGGAAGGAAGGAAGAAAGGATGAAAGGAAGGAAGGAGGGAAAGAAGGAAGAAAGGATGAAAGGAAGGAAGGAAGGAAGAAAGAATAAAAAGAGAGAAGAAGAAAGGAAGGAATCAAGGAAGGAAGAAAAATATGGATAAAGAAGAAAGAGAGAAAAGAAGGAAGAAAGAACAGAAAAGGAAGAAAGAAGGAAGGTAGAAAAGAAGAAAGAGAGAAAAGAGCGAGACGAAGGAAGAAAGGAAGAGGGAGAAAGACAAGAAGGAAGGACAGGAGGAAGAAAAGGGAAGAAAAAGAAAGAAGCAAACAAACAAACAAAGGAGGGAAAAATGTTTTTAATGTTGTTTCAGTAAAAATTGAAGACAAATTTGTTTGTTTGTTTGTTTGCTGTGAGCACCGTTTATTGATTGATATCTCTTTAAACTCCTGTTCCAATCACAACACAAACATTCTCCTTCATCTTCACCAACATCATCATCATCATCACACTTTATCACCATCATTAAGAGTGAATGACATCACGAGTGGTCGCCATGCTGGTTGCCTTTCACTTCCTTTAAAGTTGCAGTGACTTTTCCAATCAGACTGATTGATACTTGATGTTAACTGTGATTTGATTACAAACAAGTTTCAAGACTTCCTGGAACATTTTCATCTAAAAAATCTCTGACTTTACAACTTTTATGTGAAAATTCTCAGAAAAAGTGTAAAACATAATTTGCACAATTTTAACCCTTAACATGCTGTTCAGGTCAAATTTGATCCATTTGTACATTTGAGCAGCAAAAAAACAACAAACAAACATTTTTCTATCAGCCTGAAATTTTATGTCATTTCCTGAAATAAAGCAGAATATACAAAAAACTGATACTCTTTTTTTTTTTACACACAGAGACTGTTTATTTGTTAATTTATTATTAAAATTCAATAACATTGATTGAAATCATGACGGCTGTTATATTCTTCTCGTTTTAGACGATATGAGATCATAATATAATGTGACTGTGGTTGTTTTTCTCTCCATAAAAGAATAAAGAATAAAACTCTTTCTGCTCTCTGAAGCTTCATTAACGGATCAATCACTCGTTTATTTATGACTGATGAGGTATTTATGAATGAAAAATAGATTTTGTGGTGCAGAAGTTTAGTTATAGAGACTAAATATGTGCTGATACTGTCAGAATATGAGCAGTATGTCGGAGTTAAAGAGCTTTCTGATTCATATTTATTCATTTGGCTCAATATAATTCATCTCTAATTGGTTAGAAATGAGCAGCAGACCCTAAATCTAGTTTAAAGACTTTATTAGTTTTAGTTGATATTGTGTTAATTTGTTATAAAGTTGTGTTTTTATCAAACTGCACACAGAGAACTGAAGGTTGCAGGTTGTGTTATTACATCATAGCAGTTCAATAAAGCTGCAACCAGCTAATATTATCTTTATAATCCATTGATTGATCAATTTAAATGTGGATCAATATTCCCTGAAGTGAACATATTCAGATGTTTTATCAGAAACACAAAGATGTTGAGTTTACAATCATGAAAAACTGCAAAAAAAACCCCAGCAAATATTCATATGTGAGAAGCTGCTAGCATGAAGTTTCTGGCATTTCTGCTTAAAAATAACAAGGCAATTAATGTTCTGTCAATAGTTTAATCATCTAATGACGTCAGCTCTAGTATGATGTATAGTTGGGTCAGTAGGAGGTGAATCCAGTCTTGTTAATAACTTGTTTATTTTTAAATTCATCAACATCATTTTTTCTTATCAACAGATGGAGTCTAAGAGCAGCAGTGAGACAAAGACACTTGTGTTACTGTCAGCAGGTCCAAGACGTCCACAAGCTTGTTGACACCAGTTATGATGATCGAGCACATTTCAAAACCTGCTTGTTTTTTTTTTTTTTTTCTTCTTCTTCTGTGTCGTCTGGAGAAACAGAGTCCATCAATCCAAGTGGACATTCAGAAAAAAAATATCCATAAATGTCTTTCAGCTGCGTTGTTGTCCTTCAAAAACACATTTATGAGCTTCCAAACAGAGGTTTTAAAAACACAGAGGTAGAAATGAAGGAAACATGAAATAATGAGCATCTTTGTCATTTCTTTGGATGATGTTTGGACCTTTTTAACTGCAGCGTGAAACAAGTTTCCCTGAACTCAGCCAGACTCACCACAGAACACAGAACTGCACTGATGATGTGTTTATTAACAGCAGCTGCATGTCAAAGCATTTCTGTCAGCACGCGGGGCAGATGGAGAGCTTTTTTACGCGCAGATGGAGAGCTTTTTACGCACGACGCACGCACCGGTCAGGTGGCGTGGAAAGCGGCGCTGGCATATGGCGTGCTGCTGGGCATGCAGTGGTACCTGAGGGTGTAGTTCTGCCCCTCGTTGTTGTCCCAGAACTCCCCCTCCTCACTCTTCACGTAAACGGCGAAGTGCACGGCCGAGCTGGGGTCCATGAAGGGCGGCGTGTACACGGTGAAGCTGTACCGCTGCCCCACAAAGCCCGGCTGATCCACGGCCACGGACAGAGCCTGCGCGTCCACGTAGGTGAGCCAGTCGTTGAAGGTGTACCTCACTCCGACCTCTCTGTCTGCGCAGCCGGTAAAGACCCGGATCTGCCCCCGCACGTCAAACTGGGTGATGAAGACCCTCTCCAGGCAGACGCGGAGCAGCTGGACTCTCTGCTCCGCGTCCCGTGGCTCCGGGAAGCAGGCGACCAGCCGGTCAGTGTCCAGGCTGGTCTTGAAACTCTGGCACAGCTCGTTCAGTGAGTCCTGCTGCTGCGGCGGGAAACTCTTGTGCCTGGACAGGACTTTGCTCGGGATCTGCGGCTCCTCCAGCGAGCTGAAGTGCTTGACGCTGGCCAGGTTCAGCCCCATGGAGTCGGCGAACTTCACCCGCTTCCTCCCGTCACTCCCGGAGTCGTCGTCCAGGAGCGCCGCCGGGTAGGCGGGCAGGGACCGGGCTCTCCTCCTGTCTCTCATGAATCTCTCCAGACGAGACGCGTCCACCTCGTCGTCCAGATCTCCCTCCTCGTCCTCCTCCTCCTCTTCCTCCAGGCCGTTCCCCGTGAGTCGCCCCGGGGAGGGCGGCTCTCCCCCGGTGTAGCGGGACATGTCTGCCCGGCAGCCCCGCGGCCTGAGTGCTGTGGCTGCAGGCCGGTCAGGAGTCCAGGTAAAGACCCCCCTCCCCCCCACCACCACCCCCCCACACACACGCAGAACATCACGGTGACAACAGAGCGCGTGCTGCTGCTGCTGCTGTCACAAGAACACGCGCACCGTCAACTTTCACCTATTTGCGTGCAGCAGCAGACTGTACAACAACAACAACAACAACAACAACAACAACAACAACAACTACTACTACTACTACTACTACTACTACTACTACTACAGTAATAAACAGTAGTAATAACGGTATCCATTAATAAATACTACTACTAATAAATTAAATTATATCATAAAATAACAATTACAATAATACAATAAATGATAATAATACAGTTGATTATTATTTATAATAACAACAACAAAAAATACATAAAAAACAGTAAAAGTTTAATAACAACAACAATATAAATAAATTAACTTAATTAGATTAAAACTAATAATAATGACAATCAAACCAATTATAATACAATAAAATATATTAACACAATAACATTATTAATAATTGGAATAATAATACTAATACATTATAAAATTAATAATTAAAAATAAAAATTCATTTATACAGTAAATTAAGATCAATCTGATCAGTTTATTTACTTTAATCTAATAAAACTACAGTATAAAACACAACTTAAAGTGATCAATCAGAACATTATATTATATCTATATGAGGCTCAGTTATATCAATAAAACATGTTTAATGTGCAACTTTACTAAAAACTAAAGTTGACATCAGCAGGATGAAGCTGAGTCATCTGAGTCAGATTTTATTGGTTTAATGAATTTTTATGGTAATTTTGTAAACATACTCAAAACTGTAAATCTAATAATAATAAGACATGACGACATGATGCAGTTTAATAAAGATACCAAATGAATAATAAAGATAAATAATATCATCCATGATGATATACAACACACACGGGAGGAAATTATAATAATAATTCAACTTTACTCTTAAACAAACAGGACGTATATTATTATATAAACACACGCATCGACCTGCGTCTCCACGTCGACTCTAATGTTGAAGTTCAAAGTTCAATCTTTCAAAAAGAGAACCTGAACATCCACAACATGCTGCTGATGAAGCTCCTGTGATATGATTGAAAGCTCCAGAACAGCTATTAAATGATTATTCAGTTGATTAGTTGCCATCTATAAAGTTAATCAGCAACTATTTTGATAATCGATTAATCGTTTTGAGTAATTTTTTAAAGAACAAAACTCTCTTTATGACAGTAAACTGAAGATCTTTGAGTTGTGGACAAAACGAGACGTTTGATGACGTCACGTTGGACTTTGGAAACACTGATCAACATTTTTCACCATTTTCTGATATTTTAAAGACTATTAATCAAGAAAATAATCAACAGATGAATCAATAATGAAAATAATAGTTAGCTGCAGCTTTATATTTCTATCACGTTATAATATAATACAGTTATACACATATAACCAGCACACATACACACAGAACAGTGTTATATCATTTTTATAACATTTACACTCTGAAAATATTAAATAAGTAAAATAAATTATTCTACAAATAAATAAATAATATTATAAATACATAAAATGAATAAATTAGATTTTCCTTTCAGGTATTTTGTGAGCTTTAAGGAACAAAACACTAAAAAACTTTTAAAAAGTACAATTTTTACTCTGATGTTGATGTACTTTCATATACTTTGTTGTATTATTTCAAGTATTATTATTTTCCTGATATTTATATACAGTTGGTTAATATTTATAATCACTGTAATAAATAAATCAAATTATGTTGTAAAGGATCTTGTCATCGTTTTCTTTTCTTTTTTTTTAAACATGATTTTTTAATATTATGTAATTAATCCTTTTGCAACTTTATGACTGATATTTTATTGATTTTACCTTTATAAACAAAATCTTGCTTACACTCATATACAGTACACATATATTTACACATAAGTATACATATTTATTAATAACATAATTGAACATAATCCAGTAAATAAATAAATAGTTTATTTGTTTCATTTCTTCATGTAATTATTGATGTAATTCACGTTTTGTGAAGAGTAAAAACAATACATACATGGATACAGAAGTTCAAAGGTCACAGATGTTGTTATGTAACGCAGCCGTCCGCGTGGCCGTCCAACAAGTGCGTCACACAGCGACGCGTCAACAAACACGTGTCGTCATCACCGCCATCATCCTGACGTCACGCCGTTTAAAAAAAGAAAAACACTCTTCATCCGAGCAGAAGTTCCCTTATTGAGACAATAAATAAACAATACAATAACATGCTGCTTTATTTACTAAGACAACAAACATCATATAATGTTTGTTACAAACAACAAGCTTTAGCTAAAAACTGTCCAAATGTTTTGTTTCTTGTACAAAACGATGTGTTATTAGTTATTAATAATCAATAACAAACTGTGACATGTCAGTTTAAAAAGAGCAGAGTAGATTATAACAGGCTTTAGTTTGGCTAAATAATAATAATAAAAAATAACACTAAAACTGGGACCAATCAAAACAAATAAACGTTTGTCTTGAGTGACTTCCTGGTTAACATGAACCCAGTACTGTGCTGGTGTCATATCGACCCAAACTGGGTAAAATATTAACCAGTGATTTTTTTTTTTACTATTTTAATAATCAGTTAATCATTTGAGTCATTTTACAAGCAAACATGCCAAAAATTCAGTTTCAAGCTCCTGAAATGTGAAGATCTGCTGCTTTTCTTTGACATATATGACAGCAAATTGCATATATTTTCATTTTTAAAGGATTTAAAAGGTTTTAAACCAGCAGTCAGGTGTCCATATGAGCAGTGAAAGAGGTTTTCTTCACTGTAATCATATTAAAAGATCCTTCAAATCTGCTTTCAATGTAAGTGATGGAGGATAAAATCCACAGTGTGTCCACACAGTCATTTAAAAGTCTGTGTGAAGCTTCTATTCAGCTTCATCAGTCTGAGTTAGTCATATCAAGTGGATATCTGACACATTTACAGTCTTTTTAGCATCAAATTCCCTCTTTGTGTTTCCTCGGACAGTGTTTCCCTGTTGAGCTGCAGGTGGAAGTATAGTAACAAAAAGAGGGACTTTGGTACTAAAAAGACTGTAACGTTGAAAGATATCTACTTGATTTGACTCATTTGGACGCTGAAGCTTCATATTAGCTTCAGATAAACTTTTAAATACATTTTGTCCTCCATCACCTCCATTGTATGGTCATTATGAAGGGATCTTCTAATGGTCAGTATGAACAGGAGGAATGATTACAGCAAGAAAAAACAGCTTTAATGTTCATTTGGGCTCCTGAAAAACTGTGAACTCGTCCTTTAATATTTAAATCCAGCAGGAGAAACTATACGTCCTTCATTTTATTCTTTACTGATTCTTTTTTAAGTTTAGTTTTATAGAAAACAATAGGAATTACTCACTAAAATATACACCAAACTGAAAACAAACCAAATAAAAAAAAACAGAAAACAGCATCAACATGTGACGAGAAGAAATTTAGATTTTGTGTTTGAAGTTGTTCTCTTATAAATCCACCAGGTGTCGCTGTCAGTCTGTTTCTGTTCTTCACATTCATCCAACATGATTCCTCACAACAACTCACCACACATCAACTCTGACAAGGTGGTTTTTTTTTTTATCATAAAATGAGATTTCAGCAGTGTATTAAATTCACCACCAGAACAAACATTTAACCTTTATAATAATGTTTCTGAATGTTGACAGTTGAGCTTGAAGAATGAATATTTCAGATTAAAGCTGCAACTAACGATTATTTTCATTATTGATTAATCTGTTGCTCATAATGTATTTACTTATCTTAATATTTATTTAATAATAAGACTGTTGAACAAATAACCTGTACAGTTGTTTATTTTTAGAGTAGACAGTGAACCCAGTGCAGTGTGGTTTCATACTGTTTAACTTGTTTTATTTAATTGGATTCTAATTTATTTTATTTGCTTGTTTTGCACGTCTAGTTTTCACCTTTTTTTATTGTCTTAATTCTTTTAAATATGCTCTACCGCTTCACTGACCTGTTTAACAATGTAGGAATAATGTAAACTCTACTAGTTGTATATTAGTGTAATGTTTGTTCGCTGTCATGTTCATATGGAAATTATCTGTATTTTTCTATATGCAAAACTTGAGCCACACACAAATTTCCCATCTGGGAAAAATAAAGTTGATCTTATCTTAACAGAAACTGGTGACAAAAACCCGTCATAACTTCCTCAAGTCCAACATGATGTCATCCAATGTTTTGTTTTGTTTGACCAACGTGTTTTATAGTGAAATTACAGCAGCAGGTATGAAAAGGAAAGAACAAGCAAGAATACAAATATAAAAATGGGGAAAACCATCCATATATCCAAATTAAATTAAATCTATATGCAGATACAGAAAGTGAGCAGTAAGTACACTGTAAAAAAAAAAAATCATAAAAAAAAAAGTCTGGCAGCAAAAGTTGCCAAACATTTACCGTCAAATAACAGTAAAAAAACCTTTAATTATTCTACAGAGATTTATTTTAAAAATACAGATATTTACTTTGGACATTGTCTACATTTTTACAGTTCAACCATTATAAAATAAAAAGAAAATCTCATTATAAAACATTGCTAGAATGTTAAACAAATATATAAATCTGCACAAAAAATGAAAAAGATTGCAGAACAACCTTAAAATGACCTAATTTAAATGAAGACTCTTCTTTTCATACAATAATCTTTGGTAAATTCATAGGATTATCCAATCCATCCACAGGAACTCCCCATCAAAGTACAGATTTCTGGATGTAAAACACAGAGAAATTATGTAAATTACATTCAAATTACCCTCCTTTAACACCCATTAATGGTATCTTGAGAGCTTTAAGCTTTTATTGTGTGTTATTATTATTATGTGATTATCCAATCTATTTACAGTAGATCCCTGGTAAATGTTGGTTTTATACTGTACAAAGAAATAAGATCATGTGATAATAGTTTACAAAAACATAATTTTAATAATCATTACTTTATATAAACATTATTTGACAGTAATTACAGAAAAACTGTCTTGTGGATGAAGTTTTAATTATAATTTTTTATCTTGATGACCCTATGACCTTTCCTCCAGCGCCACCCTCAGGACAAACTTTACATTTTTTGTACATTAGAGGAATACATTTACTCATTTCATGTCTTGGCTCTTCTGATAAAGACGAATATAAACAAATATTTATCAGACTGATGTTGTGTCAAATCGAGGTAAACATGAACATCTGCAAACAGTCAGACAAAAAAAGACAAAACAATCATAGAAGTTCTTCAACTGAATTGTTTTATTGCAAAAACATGAAGCTGTACTGTGATACTGAGTGTGTCTTTATGTTCTTGACGCCATCATGACCTCAAGATCTCATTCACAACTGAAGAAGTTTGTCATCAAACTGCACTTGAAGGCACCGACAGGTTTATTTCTAAACAATCTGAATATGAAAAAGGTTGTAACCAGAAAATAACATTTTGTACCTTCTGTGTTTCAAAAAACATTTAAGATCTGTCAAATGTTTTGCAAAAAAGAAGTTAAAGATGATACATTATGTGACTGAAATTCTTCATTTATGGACCCTGATATCTCACAGAAGCTCCTGCATGTGTAAAATCAATTTACTTCCAGTTTTCTGTTATTTATGTTGAAGATGTGAAAGATTCTCATGTGTACAACTCAAGACGGTCGAATGATCGCACTATACATAGTAGCACTGTTCAGTTAATTAGCAGAAAATTAATTGGCAACAACTCTGAAGTGATCAAAAATCCCAAAAATTCTCTGGTAGCAGCTTCTCACGCATTTTCTTTGTGTTTTTGACTGTTGATTGGACACAACAAGTCATCTGATTATGTTCACTTAGGCTTCAGGGAATAATGAAATGTGGGTTTAATCTCCTTGAATTTCAGACTTTGGTTGAAAGTCCGTATTAACTTGACTTTCAAGGAACCTTTCAGAACAATCAGAGTTTCCTAGTTGTTAGTTGGACGTTGACTCGCCTGAAGGTCACACAGGCTTCTCAGTGAAAACCTTGTTAGCTGGCAGCGGTTTACATCTTCTGAGGGTTTTTTTGTGATCGCATTAGTGTTGACTGTCTGCTTATAACGAGAACATCTTTGCTCATTTAACTCCAGTATTTCCACAATGGACCACGTTTAAGTCACATCTGAGTTACCGTAATAACGAGTTCTTGTCGTCTTAATAGTGTTCACATCAATCTGCAAATCGTAATTACAACTAGGAAACTGGGATTGTTCTGAAAGCTCCCATGTTTGTCCAACTTGGCACTTAATAATACAGATGTTCATGAAAACCAAACATGGACGCCTCATGTTAGCCAAAGTCTGTCATTCAATGTAAGCGTTTGTCGTTTTAACTAGTGAAAATGATATTTAAAATGAGAAACTGCTACCTGAGTGTTTTGTGCTAGTCTTCGCTAATGATGATGCTAATTAGCAGCAGTGTAGAGAATCCGTAGCGTACCTGTATGTTTGTAGCTCTGTTTCTGAAATAAATTAAGAATGACCACTGAAATTAAATGTTTTCTTTTTCTCACAGTGTCGTTATGGGACAATTTTGAACAAAGTGTTTTGTTTCTCCGTTACTTAAACGTGAGGCTAACTACAAGCAGCTAGCTAGATGCTATAAGCTCCAGTTCATCGGTGTGTGCAGAGCGCTACGTGGCAAACCTCACAGAAAAAATAAGAAAGAATGCAAAATTGTTTTTGCATGAGGCCCGATGTGTTAAAAGAACCTTTGCTGCTTTTGAAAGTTGATGTTTGGAGCTTCGGACAGGCTGTGCAGTGATCAGCTTCTAATCAGAATCAACAATAGGAAGGTCTTTGTGGTTGTGCTTTATAGTAAAATTTTACAACCAGATATTTTCACAGGTTGGTTGTCTTTGCTAGAAACAGCTTTACTGTAAGGACCAACAGAGTCTCACCACATTTCTGAACAAATCTAAGCTTTAACCAAACCATCAAAAGCAAAATCTAAAAGAAGGCAAACAATAAAAGTTATATTTAGGCAAAGGCACCAGCTGGTTTATGGCAAAACCGATCCAGGTTGTTAAAGACTTCATACATTCTCTGTAAGACATAACTGCAGCTTCTTACAGTTTAAAAAGTAGAAATGTTAACAGTTGGATTTTAGCATTTTGTAATTATTTCTCTGCAGCAGACGAGCCTTAAATAAAAGAAATTGGATTTGGTCAGATTCTTCTTGAAGACTCAGGATTGTACTTCATTCATATTCACGTCAATGACCTCAATCAATACAAATATAAAACAATTCAGTATTGCATGTTATGATCTTCTGCATATTAACAATAGATCTGAGCAAAGTCACATGACTGCAGTGTGATGACATCATGATTAGCTGCTGATTACATATTTATATTGTGTTACATTCAGTTACAAAGATATAAAAATATACAACAAATTATACACCCACTGCATTTCTACAAGATTTCAAATGATAAAGATTTTATAAAATCTGGTAAATTCAACAAGGTAAATGACTTCATTAGCATAATACCACATGATCGGTTGTTTAAAGAGCATGAAATCAATCTTGGGTATTGTAGTGCTGTGACAGGCGAGAGGCAGCGTAGAGTTATTGATCCTAGAACAGAAGTTTCCCTCCGAGAATGTTTTTAATCCACTGATCGGATCCTCGACGGTCCGCCGCTCTACGCTGGGAGGAGCCACAGCATCCACACGCTGCCATTGGCTGCTGCAGCTGTCAATCAGAACTTCGGGGATTTGACTCGTCGTGTACGTTGGTGATATCACAGCGGCATGATCGACGCTGATGATGTCACTCGCTGTCTGTGGTGTACATGCGGTACATCAGCGTGACAATGACGGCTGCCAGAGCGGGAATCAACCAGTTAGACCAGAAGCTGTAAGAGAGAAAGACAGCTAGTTAACTAACCAACTAAACCAGTTAGACCAGCTGCAAGAAAGACAGCTAGTTAACTAACCAACTAAACCAGTTAGACCAGCTGCAAGAGAGACAGCTAGTTAACTAACCAACTAAACCAGTTAGACCAACTACAAGAGAGACAGCTAGTTAACTAACCAACTAAACCAGTTAGACCAACTACAAGAGAGACAGCTAGTTAACTAACCAACTAAACCAGTTAGACCAGCTACAAGAGAGACAGCTAGTTAACTAACCAACTAAACCAGTTAGACCAACTACAAGAGAGACAGCTAGTTAACTAACCAACTAAACCAGTTAGACCAGCTACAAGAAAGACAGCTAGTTAACTAACCAACTAAACCAGTTAGACCAGCTGCAAGAGAGACAGCTAGTTAACTAACCAACTAAACCAGTTAGACCAGCTACAAGAAAGACAGCTAGTTAACTAACCAACTAAAGCAGTTAGACCAGCTGCAAGAGAGACAGCTAGTTAACTAACCAACTAAAGCAGTTAGACCAGCTGCAAGAGAGACAGCTAGTTAACTAACCAACTAAACCAGTTAGACCAGCTGCAAGAGAGACAGCTAGTTAACTAACCAACTAAACCAGTTAGACCAGCTGCAAGAGAGACAGCTAGTTAACTAACCAACTAAACCAGTTAGACCAGCTGCAAGAGAGACAGCTAGTTAACTAACCAACTAAACCAGTTAGGCCACCAGCTGCAAGAGCGACAGACAGCCAGTTAACTAACCAACTAAACCAGTTAGACCAGCTGCAAGAGAGACAGACAGCAAGTTAACTAACCAACTAAACCAGTTAGACCAGCTGCAAGAGAGACAGCTAGGTAACTAACCAACTAAACCAGTTAGGCCACCAGCTGCAAGAGTGACAGACAGCCAGTTAACTAACCAACTAAACCAGTTAGACCAGCTGCAAGAGAGACAGACAGCAAGTTAACTAACCAACTAAACCAGTTAGACCAGCTACAAGAAAGACAGCTAGTTAACTAACCAACTAAACCAGTTAGACCAGCTGCAAGAGAGACAGCTAGTTCACTAACCAACTAAACCAGTTAGACCAGCTGCAAGACAGACAGCTAGTTAACTAACCAACTAAACCAGTTAGACCAGCTGCAAGAGAGACAGCTAGTTAACTAACCAACTAAACCAGTTAGACCAGCTGTAAGACAGACAGCTAGTTAACTAACCAACTAAACCAGTTAGACCAGCTGTAGGAGAGACAGCTAGTTAACTAACCAACTAAACCAGTTAGGCCAGCTGTAGGAGAGACAGCTAGTTAACTAACCAACTAAACCAGTTAGACCAGCTGTAGGAGAGACAGACAGCTAGTTAACTAATTAACCACCAATTCCAGGAGAGAACAACAAAAGCTAGTTAAATATTTAAATACCCAACCTAACTGACTACTACTGACTGATTAGTCCACTAACTAGACCAGTTAGACCACCAACTACATATGAGAGAGACAGACTCTTAAATAAACTCACCAACTAACTAACTAACTAACCATAGTCTACTGGTTAAATGTTTAAGTATAAAATGCTCCCCAAAAAACACATGAAGAAACAAACTAGTTACCAGTTAACCAGTTAGACCACCAACTAGAAAAGAGACCAAACTAGTTAAATATTCAACTAAAAGAAATATTGTTAAATATGTAAATAACAAACAGGTTAGACCACCAGCTGTAGGGCAGCTAGTTAAACACTTAACCAAGTATTTCAACCACCAGCTGGAGGAGAAAGGAAGATAAACATGTAACTATCAGACTAACTATCTGACCACCAGCTCAGTATATCACTATCTATATATCGTTTACTCTCTACTAACCTGTTTATCTCTTTTTATTTCTATCTAACGGGCAAGAGATTCACCACAGTTTGATTCTTTTCCTTTTGAGTGTGTTTGTGTGTGTGTGAGTGTGAGTGTGTGTGTGTGTGTGTGTGTGTGAGAGAGTGTGTTTGTGTGTGTGCGTGTGTGTGTGTGTGTGTGTGTGTGTGTGTGTGTGTACCTGGACTCCTCCTTCACAGTGGTCAACAGTGTTTCCTGTAAAAACACAAACACAACAGACATCATCAGACTCTTGACACAAAGATAAAGTAAAGAGATGTAAAGAATATAAACTACAGCTGGTTTTAACGTTGTTGATTTTATCCTTAAAGGAAACAAACTGATTCACTCACCTCCGGTTTGCTGATCTTATCGATGTCGTCCTGCAGACACACAGACAGTTCGGTTATATGCTGCATATTAAACTTTCAGCTGAATTCATCAAAACTAAATTAAAATTGATATTAATAATTCTATACTTTGTCACATTTAATCAGTTTTGATTGAGAGAGGAGAGCCAAGAGTTCCTGAAATAACCACTCAACTAAACGCCTAATAATTACATTTCTAATTAATGTTATTGTTGAAAATCAAGCAAATATATCATCATCGATACATATTTCATACATATATCACAGCTCTTTAATAACCAAATCATAGGGATCTCACATGCTAGGTGTTTCATTAATATGGCAATTAAAAATGCTTTATATAAAGACATATAAAGGCAACATATGGAGATATAAGAAGACACATGAATAGGAGTTTAAAAGTTCTTAAAGGGGACATATTCAGCTTTTTGTTATTTTCTGTTATTTATATCCTGTTCTGATGTCGGATGTTAAACATTGTTAAAGTTTCAAAACTTGAGGTGAAAATATGTAGAAATGTTCCCTGCAAGTCAAAACTCAGGGCTTCAACCTGCTCTCAACGCTTCGTTTTTTTTTTCTACCTTATTGACGAGCTGATGTCGGATTGTCACGCGAGCCCATAAATGGCCGTCTGTTCTGTAGCCTTGGTTGCTAAGGTGGTTGCTAAGGTGGTTGCTAAGGTAGTTGCTAAGGTGTTTCCATGTGTTGTTCACGTTGTCCAACATGTACGGATGGATTTGAGAAGTTGACATTTGGAGTAAAGAAGGAGAAAAAGAAGTGAAATCCTGCTACTATAGTTTGTTTACGTAGCCTCCGGAGCCGGAGGAAGCTTCCTGAAAGCTGACCAATCAGAACAGAGTGGGCTCATCAGGAGGCGGGGCCTTAAAGAGACAGGAGCTAAAACGGCCTGTTTCAGACAGAGGCTGAACTGAGGGGCTGCATAAAGGACCAGTAGAAGATAAATAAGGAGTTTTTAACTGGAAATCATGGAAAGATATTCCAGTAGAGCCCCAGAATATAAATATAGAGCTGGAAATGTGTAAAATATGTCCTCTTTAAATATACCAGCACACACACAGACTGACCGGGTGCAGCTCTCCTATCACCATGTCGCTGGCCATCTCTCTGGCGTCAGTCGAGTGTCCGACATCCTCAAAGCTCTCGGTGGCGTTTCCTCCCGCCTGCTCCCTCAGCACCTCCTCTCCTCCAGGGTGCTGAGACGAAAAACAAACAAACAAACACACACACACACACACACACACACACACACACACACACACAGTGACTCAGTTATCAGGACCGTGAAGGTTCAGCAGGGACATGATAACAGTGACTTTCCGCTCATCAAAACTTAGTTTGGCTTCATGTTTCACAAACTGTCCTTTCATAGTTTTTAACTCTGAAAAAACACAGCAGCACGTCACAAACAGCCACAATGAATCAGGTTTCAGGTTAAATTCACTTCCTGTATAGTGACACTTTTAAATGACACAACAATTTATGAATATTTCTATTTATCTCCAACTATTTTGATAATTGATTAATTGTTTTGAGTCATTTTTAAAGATAAAATGTATAAAAAATTCTTACTTTTTCACCATTTTCTGACATTTTATAGACCAAACAACTAATTGATTAATCAAGAAAATAACTGAAATAAAAGTAATTGATTTGTTTTGTTGCAGCAGAGATGAGGAGCTGCAGAGATCTGCTAACCTCACTTCTTTCTATCTCAACAACAACACATTGTTTTACTTTTCAAACTTGTTCACACAGCTCACGACTTCATACACACATGCAGTAGTACTACGAGTACAACACAACACCTCTAAGATGCATAAAGATACAGCGAGAATAGTTTGGTAATCAAATTGTAGCATAAAAAAACAGCATGGAAACGCCAGAAAAGCAAACAAAAGTTGAAATATAGCCAATTCTTTTTTTTTTTTTTTTTACACTGGCCTGAGGTATAAAAGTAGTCGTGTGGATAAAAATCAAATATAAACAGACTGAGTGAATAAATGATGACGTACATGAATCATGTGACTTAAACGTCACCGAAGAGCTGAAAACATCAGATCTGTGTGGAGCGATGATGAGGAGACTGTAACCTTCCTCACATCAATACATGAAACTAACACAAACGTCACATTTCATGTTTCATGTTTTCCATCGTTTCAGCTTTGACCACAGACTGTATAAAAATAATGAACGTATCCACCGTGATGGCACTCATTGGTTTTGAGGCCTCCAGTTTGGCATTTTGACTGTCGCCATCTTGGTTTTTTGGAGCCAGAAGTGACCATATTTGGACGAGAGCATGAAGGAGCTCCCCAGGGTCCAACTGCAGCACTTCTTTTCTACTTTATCGTCTATTTTACTCTAAATTGGACCATAATTTACTAAATGGACATCATACTGTATTGAAGAAGACTTGAAACTAGTGATTGAGACCATAAACTCATCAGGAAAGTGTTTACTGAGGTGATAAATCAACAGGAAGTAGACTTCTATACAATCTGACTTCTTTGTGCAGCCGGTGGAGTCGCCCCCTGCTGGCCGTTACAGACCCGGAGCTTCCTGCTTGGCTTTGACTGTCGCTCCTTTAACGACGTCATCTCGTTGTGTCCTCTTCTTCTGCAACGGTTTAACGGCACCGACTGGAGAATTAGCGCCACCTGCTTTTTTTATCTGCTGACACAACAGCAGCGGGTGGAAACAAACACTTTTTTCCTGGAAATTCAGCAGAAATTTGCACCACTAATGGAAACTTGTGACACGTTTGTTCAGATGAATCATTGCAGTGTTTCTGGGTGCGTAGGAGCAGATTGTTGAGTTATACAGATTCAACTTCATCATTGTCATGTAATGATTCACTACAGCCTGCAGTACTTGGCCAGAGCTTTAAGAACAGCTGTGTGTTTGTTCTGGCCTTCAGCGTGTCCTCAAGTGAACCATTAAACTCTGTTCAACTGCTTGACAGCTGCTATAAAATATCTGAATCCGTGAGCTCCAAACTCCTCCGAAACTGACACCAAACATTTTAAAACAAGACCTGCGGTTTCTGACAATGTCGTTACAGCTTCAGATGTGTCGTCCGTCATCAACAATAAGAGGATCCTTGTGTAAACTGAGCTGCAGAATGAGTCGAGTAACCCGACCGATGAAAACTGAGTGAACCATGATACAGCAGACTGCCTGTTTTAAAGGCAGGAGCACTGACGATGTGATTGAAGACAAATTAATTTAGGATAATTAGATTTAATAATTAAGCAGGATCCACCTTAATGCTCTCATCATATCAGCTTTAGTGATGCATATTTGCCCAGTTGGTATTTCAGCCTCAACTCTGTTGATTAATTACAAAAGACAGAAAAAGAAATTTATGGTATGGTATTGTTTTCTCGTTAATTATAAAATGGGTTTTAATGGTTTTCTGACATCATAACATAATTACTCTGTGATCATGTGATGTGTCCCTCAGTATTTAAAACAAGTGTCCAGTTTTTAACATTATTATGTGCTCATATTTATTTCTTGAAACCACATCTGAAGTCTGCGGCTGCAACAAACGATTGTTTTCGTTATTGATTAATCGGCTCAGTTCATCAATATCTTGTTTGGTCTGTAAATGTCCCGTAAATATCCTGTTAACAGTTAAAGGTTCTATATGTAAGTTTCAGAAGTTCCTTCGCTTGTTAAGTGAGCTTCCTGTTGCTCGCGAGACTGTTGCAGGTGACGTCTTTTTCCTCGCTTGTACTTCTTATAACAACATAAAAGATATCTAACGTTGTGTTTGGCACTGACCAAAACATCTCTCGCTCTCAGTCAGTCAGTTTTTAATACCTGTGACCACTTGACTCGTTACGAAAACCAATCTGCAAAGATACGCGTTAATCAACCACTTGAACCCAAACCAACCCGCCAACCGCAAGCCGTGGCCAGGGAGCAACTAGTTGGGTAAGTTAGCGCGTTTTTTTGTCAGGTGAGAGCTGGTCGTTTGTTAGCGAGAGAGAGTTACGGCACTCTGGAGCGAGAAAAACGTCACATCCGTTGGATTTTCTCGGAAAATCTGGCCCGAGTCCTTCACATAGAAATCAGTCCGCAGGCTGTTAAAGGCAAACAAAAAAATCGGAGAAGGTCTCGTTTTTTAAGTTACGTTACAATCTGTTCACTCACTGGCAATAAAAAACAATGAATACATTTACATTTTGTTGTCAGTTGATATGACATTAGCTAATATGGATTGATTATTGGATATCCTTGGTATTGGTATTGATGTTTAACTTCTCATTTAGCTTAGCTTCCCTTGCAAGCCTTTCTGATGCTCCTGTAATACACAAATGAGCAGAACAACCAGCAGTGAACATAAAGTATCATCAAACTGAATTCACTCTGTGAATGTAACACCAGACTTCAGTCAAAATAAAAGACACATTTACCACCAGACTGTCAAAATAAGACAAATTTACCACCAGACTGTCAAAATAAGACACATTTACCACCAGACTTCAAAATAAGACACATGTACCACCAGACTTCAGTCAAAATAAAAGACAAATTTACCACCAGACTGTCAAAATAAGACAAATTTACCACCAGACTGTCAAAATAAGACACATGTACCACCAGACTTCAGTCAAAATAAAAGACAAATTTACCACCAGACTTCAGTCAAAATAAAAGACACATTTACCACCAGACTGTCAAAATAAGACAAATTTACCACCAGACTGTCAAAATAAGACACATTTACCACCAGACTTCAAAATAAGACACATGTACCACCAGACTGCAGTCAGAATAAAAGACACATTTTGCAAGAGACACTTCTCCAGCTATGATTTTCAGGTGCTTTTCTGTTTAAAAAGGGAACCAGACGTGTCTGTCTGTGGGGTCTGACCACCCAGAGTGGTTTATTTCCTGTTCTGGTTGATTTCCACATGTAGTTTTATGTCGGCTGTTGACAGAAATGTCTTCCTCACCTCTTCTAGAAACTTGGTGACATCGTAGATTTTGTTGTGGATGATGATCCACGTTGATTTGAAGGTGTTCTGCTCCTCCACCTCTGACAGTCTGTAATATCTGACTCCATCGGGGCTCCTCTCCTCCGTTTCACCCATTAGAGTGTCTGAAAGCTCGGCCAGTTTAAACCCTGAGGAGCCGCTGAGGGAAGTTAACTGTGGACCGTGACTCCGCACAAACACTCCGACATTTAACCCAGTTTACTCAACAGCAGAGTCCGCGGAGAGTTTCAGCTGTGAGCTCAGAGACGTCAAGACGGACACAATATGACACGCGGCATCCGGTTTGTGCTTCAAAATAAAGTGGTCGATTTATATGTGGCAATGTGAACACTGCCACTTACATTTATTATTATTATTATTATTATATTATTTACTTATTAATTTCAGTATGCCAAATATAATTCGTCACTACATGGGGAAATGTTTCCAGCACTGTACTTTACTTGAGTATTTCCATGTGAAGGTAATTTCTACTCCACTACATTTATTTGACAGCTTTAGTTACTTTTCAGATGAAGATTTGACACAATGGATAATATAACAAGCTTTTAAAATACAACACATGACGTCTTACAAAAAGCAGTGTGTAGTCGGGGTCACATTTCACATGTCTATGAGTTGTTAACAGCTCCACCAAATAGTGATTTTTTCCTCTAAACTACTACATTTCAACCGAATGAAACATGCTGTTATGATTTTAAAAATCAATAAATCCATTGTAGATTTAGTGCCTCTTATGTATAATCATAAACACCTGTTTTTCTTAAAGGATAGTTCACACTTTTTCCAAGTCTGTCTTAAAACTATAGAAAATAAGCATTGAACATTTTCTTCCTATTCATACTGAACATTAAAATACTCCTTCATAATGCACTTCCAATGTAAGTGATGGGGGACAAATTCCACAGTCTTCTTTTTGTGTTTATATAAAGCTAATATGAAGCTTCAGCATCCAAATGAGTCAAATCAAGTAGATATCTTTCAACGTTACAGTCTTTTGATATAAATTTCCCCCTTTTTGCTGCTATACTACCACTGCAGCTCAACAGGAAAACACAAAGAGGGACTTTTATACTAAAATAAAAGAATAAGTTTCCTACCATTGAATTAACCCTCAGCAGAAATGTCACTGTTACCACCTCTGGGCCTTGAAAGCTAATTTATTGTAGATATTATATGGTTGTATCTAGTGAAGAGCTACATGCTGCTTCAGCTCACGAGACTCTGATGGTGACGTTTGTTTTCTGTGTGTTTGTTCTTAGGAAAAAACTCCAACACATTTTATCTTTCACCACAGAATGTGAAGGACAGTCCGTTTACATCTTGATGGAGTAAATGAGGAAAACTGTGGGACAATGTTAGATTCCTGTAACGAAGGCCGTACCATTAGAAGATATCCATTTGATTTGACTCATTCAATCTGCTGAAGCCTCAAATAAGATAAATGTTTGAATTTTTTTTTTTTGCACAAAACTCAGACTGTGGGTTTTGTCTGTTATCACCGACATTGGAAGCATGTTAGGAAGAGCAGGAATAATTACAGCAAACAAAACCTGTTTCAATGTTCATGTTGCCACCTGACTGTTGTGTTAAATTGTGAGTCTATCATTTAAAGATACCTGGCACAAATCACAGACCAATTAGTGAATTAAATGTAAAGATGGAACATGACTTCATGTTCCAGAAACGTTCTATCGATATGAAAAGTTTTTATTGTCCATTTAAGAGATGAAACTTGTAAAACACAACTCTCTTCATGACAGGCCATACAAAGTATAAAATGTACAATTATATATTTATAATAAACAATAAATGTTATATAATACAAACATATAATATACAGAAGAGGTTTTGAGTTTTACAATGGATTAAAAAAAGGTGTTATGACAACAAAGAGGAAACGCACCATGTTGAAGAGTTAACAAAAGATAATTCATTAAATCAAATTAAACGAATTAAGTAAATATTTATAATAAGGGGTGTGGATGTCAGTGTAATCTGTAGTGTAATGTGCATGAGAGAAAGATGTGTGTGCGTGTTGTACGGTGCTAGAAAGCAAAAACAAAGAACTAAAGCAACATAACCAAATCAAAAAGGCGCCTGTGGGGAAGAAGGCAGAGCTGCAGCAGCCAGTCTGAAATAACCTGGAAACACACTGAGGCCCTCAGGTGCTCCAGTTTACCCAAATGATCCACCTGCAGGTGAACAAAGACTCAGGTGAACCACACAGCAAATTAATTTAATTTAGTTTCTTACATTCAAACATTGAAAATTTAAGAACAAACCATTAAATATTTAACATTTACATTTTGACTCATACTTAATATGTTTATAACAGTACTCGTGCATTTTTTATATACATATTGGGATTGTTTAATCTCTAAAAGACTTTTTTTTTAGTTTTTTTTCGTGACAGATTTTATAATTGTATTTTGAAAAGCTACTTTCTAGTTTCCGGTGCGGTTGTATTTTTTCCTCGCTGCTTCACGTAGCGTCAAAGTTCCTCGTACGGTCAGTGGGAATCATAGGAACGTCCCCCACTGGACTTCTAGCGCTGCTATTGGTCACTTTCTTCCCCACCTATGACTGTGGGGCTCTGTGATTGGCTCCTGTCGCTGTCAGTCATCAGTGAGCTGTGGGCGAGGAGGAGGCTAAAGTTCACACCAGTTCAACGGCTGTCAAGGAAACCCGCTTCTCACGCAAGCGGCGGGAGGAAGCAGGTTTGTCACGAAATGAGAGTTTTTCTTTCTCGCTTTGTGCCTTTCAGCGGGCAGCCGGAGATCCTGGTAGACTCCCAACACCCAGCCGATGTGTAAAACCTGTTAAACAGAGAGATAAATCGGCGTAGATTAAGTCTCTCTGGCGGGAAAAACCACCTACTCCAACTCAAAGATTGTCTATTAAAACATTCAATCACTCCAGAGTTGAAAAAAAGTCACCTCAGCTGTAAAATCTAAATAACACCCAGGCAGTGTCTTAGATCAAGTTTCAGTGACCAGGATGGTAGAATACATGTTTGATAAACATCCAAAACATTAAATATTAATTGTAGCTCTAGATTTTTAACTGCCGTTTATATTGTGAAACATAAAAACTCAAAATGATTGCGGTTATATACTCGTGCAACTCAGCTGTTCTGCGATATATTTATATTTTTTACACGTTTAATAACAGTTGCTCATTCCACAGTATCACTACATAATAGTCTACAAGTCTTTCATCAAAGCGGACTTCACACCATGTTGCATTCAGCCTCCACTGTTACGTAACTTAATTGTTTTATTGCACATGTCACATTCATATTTTTCATATCCTTCTTTGCTTGTCCGTCGCACAGTTTCCCGTCAATATTTAATTTCAAGTTTTATATCCCATTTCAAAGCTATTATTATTCCATTCGGTAAATATTTATTTTTAATTAATTTTAACATTAATTTGTTAATTTCCTTATTATTATTACCTTACGTTTGTACGGCTTTTTATTCTTCTGTGTTAAGACAAATTCTTTGTATGCTTGCATACTTGGCTAATAAACAGACTGATTCTGAAATTTATTTGTATGTATTTCTTTATTTTTTGGGACTGAAAAGAGACAAATATAATGGCACAGAGTCCAAAAAGACATATGGTATCTGCCCTCCAAAAAACAATTCATGTCTCACGTTAAATTATAAATTTTTAATTGCTTTTAGGTCCCCAAATTCCCAGAAAAAACACAGAGGACATGACTGTTTTGATCGTGTAATAATAGGAGGCAGAGTGAGACCTCATTCTGTCGCTGTCGCCAACCATCTTTGGCTAGGAGTATATCTTATCGTCTTAAAACTATTTAAAGACATTTTCTTTTCACGTTATTAGATTAATTATCACGAAATCGAGATTTTACTCATATATCTATAATTACTATTGCTGTCCAGTGTAACTATAAAAAGTTCGGCGACTCATGTTGATGGAAAAACAGGAAAGAAACGGATTTAGGCTAACAGCTTGTTTTAGCTAACAGCTTGTTTTAGCTAACAGCTTGTTTTAGCTAACAGCTAAGCTAATAAGCTAACCTGCTCTGTTCTGAGTGAAGAAGATAGAAAGAGGTGAGTGAGACAGAATTAGGATTTCAATTAACTAATTCTTAAATTATGGATGAACTTTGTAAGTTTATGAGGGCAGTAAGGTGTCAGAAGTTACCAGAGCTCAAAATGATTTGTTAAAATTAGCCTAATTATTTTGACTGAAAAAAAAGGGAAAAAAAACTTGACAACGGTATCAAAGTAGTCATTTTTTGGGATGCACCTAATTACTATGTTCACCATTAATTACGTCTTTGATTAATTATGTTTGTATATATATTTAGTATATATGTTTCCCAGAGATCCTAAAGATATTCAGTTTATAATGATATAAAACAAACGCATTTAAAAAGCTGAAGCGAGAGAATGTTTGGTATATTTGCTTGATAAATTACTTTCATGATTAATTGATTGATGAATGAAGTTTTCATCAGGTTTATAAAAATATATTGATACTTTTCATTGTAGGCACAGCTCATTTAAGCAAATCATTGAAACAAGCAACATGTTCCAAATCAGTAACTAAGTAAAAATGGAAATAAAACATAACAACAGGATGTGCAGGTAAAGACCAGATAAATACAATCTTCAAAATAATGATAATAATCCTCATATGTAAGATGTTTGTAATGAGCAAGTGTTTGGTATATGTTATAACACTTTGTTGACAGCTAAATCAATTAACTTAATTATAATTTTAGCACCAGAGATATTATAACTGCTGAACTAAAATCCCATCGTGATTATAAACCTGCTCCGTTCCTCGTGTTGATCATCAGTAAGTGTGAGTTGTGTGTTTGTGTGTGTAGGATGGTCGGAGGAGCTCAGCAGTCGTCGTTTTTCCTCGGACTACCAAACCTGAAGAAGCTTTGCTGCGTCACTCTGAGTCTGCAGGAGGAAGACGAGGAGCCGAGGAGCAAACAGATCAAGACCTGCAGGTGAACGACACTTAACAGCTCATAAAGGGGAAATATCCTGCGCGTTTCCAGCTCTGTATTTATATTCTGGGGCTCTACTGGAATATCTTTACATGATTTCCAGTTAAAAACTCCTTATTTATCTTCTACTGGTCCTTTATGCAGCCCCTCAGTTCAGCCTCTGTCTGAAACAGGCCGTTTTAGCTCCTGTCTCTTTAAGACCCCGCCTCCTGATGAGCCCACTCTGTTCTGATTGGTCAGCTTTCAGGAAGTTTCCTCCGGCTCCGGAGGCTACGTAAACAAACTATAGTAGCAGGATTTCACTTCTTCTTCTCCTTCTTTACTCCAAATGTCAACTTCTCAAATCCGTCCGTACATGTTGGACAACGTGAACAACACATGGAAACACCTTAGCAACCACCGTAGCAACCAAGGCTACTGAACGGACATCTGTTTATGAACATATGTGATGAGTTGACGTCAGCTCAGGTAGAAAATACATCACAAATAAAGTGTTCAGAGCAGGTTGAAGCCCTGAGTTTTGACTTGCAGGCAGCATTTCTACATACGTTCACCTCAAGTTTTGGACCTTTGACCATGTTTAACATCAGAACAGGATATAAATAACAGAAAACTACAAAAAGCAGAATATGTTCCGTTTAACAGTTTATTACAAGTCACAGTAATAAACTTTAAACATTCTAGTCATATGGATTCATTTAACGGTGCAACACTTAATAAACTGGCAACTATTTTGATTATGGATTCATTGTTTAACTCATTTATCAAGTAGAAATGAAGATTCCAGGTTCCTCCGTCATCTCACTGAGCTGTTTAACAGCTAGAATATAAATAACCAACCAGTGAGTGACCTTTTTACTGCCTGTTTCCTCACTCAGAAGAAGCTCAAGCAGCCACACGTACCTACTCACCAGGGGGGGACTGAGGTTATTGATATGTTGATTGACAGCTGAGATTGTGTTATTGGTTTTGTGTGCAACTTTCACTTAACCTTCACACAGCGGACAGGACGCCGGCGCTCTGCTGGGACTGATGATTATTATCATTATCAATTAATCTGCAGATTATTTTCTTGATTAATGAAATAATGGTTTAGATGAGGTGAGAGTCCAACTCTTCATGTTTATGGAGCTGAAACCAGAGAATGTTTGTTTTTTTTTTCTTGAAAGTAACGATGAATCGCTCCTGACTAATTGATTAATTGACTCGTCTTTGCAGCTCTAACGGGGTTAAAAACTTTCTTACCAAATGCAGAAAACAGATTTAATAAATATCTGTAACTATTCACATCCTGCTCGGTGTGAAGGACAAAATATCCCATTTTACTGAATCACTTGAACTCAAGTGATTGTGAATGTGTCCTTCAGTAAAGTGTGTGTGTGTGTGTGTGTGTGTGTGTGTGTGTGTGTGTGTTTTCACAGAGAGCTGGTGCTGCTCTACTCTGATATTCTGGCCTCTCCTGCTCTGGACTCCTTCAATGAGATCACTGTGGTCATGGCTGTAAGAAACACACACACACACACACACACACACATGTTTGTTCTTATGTAATTGTGAGGACCGTCCCAGAAAACTCTGAAGCCCTTTGAACTCTATTGACGTAATCAGCATCAGAAATCACATTTCTTCTTCTTCTTCTTCTTCTCAGAGTCGTATCTCAGCTCTGAACACACACACACATGATCTTTTCCACAAATCTGCCTCAAATTCTTGGAAAAATGATCCTCACAACATCAGATCTTACATCATTTTCACTAAATGTCGACCACAGGTACAACAGACGTCATGCTAGAGGCGAACAGATTTGTTCTTAAGAGGCAGGAACGAGTGATCAGAGAGAATTTGTGTCCTTCATCATCAATTAAATGTACAAGTTGAGAGCTGTCATACGAGTCCTGAACGATCTGAATTAATATGCAGTTTAAATACGATCCTGAAACAACTAAAACAACCTTCATGCAGATTCAATATTCTGTTGAGCGTCTCATCGTCATCATGGCCGCCGGTTTCCTGATGTTGTGCTGATGTTGATGTAAACAGCTGGAGCCTGATAATTCACTAATAATCAGAATAAAAACGCCTCATGTAACCACGTCAGTTGGAGGAGGTCTGATTGGAAGGAATCAGGTTCAGAGAGGTGGTTTAAACCTTTGATCATCTGTTCAATAGGGAAATATTAATAACCTAATAACCATGGAAACACTTCATCTGCTCCTTTCTCTCTGGATGTTTGTGGGGGAAACATCAGGTGACGTGATGGTAGAGAGAGTGTGAACGCAGCAGTGCAGTGTGTGTCAGTGAATAAATGTCACAACTCCTCACTAAGCCACCTGCTGATTTCACTTAAGGTGGACTGATTTAAGGTGGACCAGTAGTGATAATTTCAGCTGCTCCCGAACAGAGAGCAGAGTTTTCCTCCTGGTCGTCTGGTTGCTGCCGGTGGCCGGTAGGAACATTTTAACACATCGCTGTGATGTATTCATCACATGTCGACGCATGTAAACACCAGAACGTCTTCAATCACATCAAACAGGTGACCTGAAATCTTCAATCTGAATGAAGAACATGTAGCTGCTGCTCATGTTTCTGAGATTTACAAGAGTTTGAGACATTAAGAGAGTTCGTTGGATCCGACTCGTATAAACAAACAGAAAAAAGTCTCAGGTTCAGGACAAGAAAATGAGGCCCTGTGTGTGTGTGTGTGTGTGTGTGTGTGTGTGTGTGTGTGGATCAGATACGTGGTTGCGTGCCGACACTTCCCAAGCAGAGACACGCAGTCAAGATAGTCGGTCTGAATTCCAAACATTCCCTGTGTGACTCACACACACACACACACACACACACACACCCACACTCACACACACACACACACACACACACTCACACACGTTATTATCCTCTGTAACATAAACACGTCTCTGTTCTGCTGAATGAAATGAGGTCAGAAAGACAAACTTGGTTGAAAACTGCTAAAACAAGAGAATCTCTAATATTATATTTTTATATTTTAGAGCTGCAACAATTAATCAATTAGAAGAAAATTAATTGGCAACTATTGATAATCAGGTTTGAATCATTTTTAAAGCAGAAAGCAGAAACATTTCCTGCTTTCAGCTTCTCAGATGTGAGAATTTGATACTTTTCTTTGTCGTAAATGATATTAAACTGAATATTTTTGGGTTTTGGACCAATATTCAGTTATTAATCCATATCAGCTCATATCATATCAACTAACAATTAGGGCAGCAATCTATTAATCAGTTATTTTCTCAATTAATCAACTAGTTTGATCTATAAAAAGTTAAAAAATAGTGGCTGATGTACAACATAAAGATATTCAGTTTAGACGAAAGAAACCAGGAAACATTCACAGAAAACACGAGTCAAACGATTCATTGATTATCAAATTAATCGACTGATCGTTGCAGCTCTACTTTAAACGATGTCACACGTTTCTCTTCCTACAGATCTCGTTCTTCCAGAGAGGTTTCCTCCAGGCGTTCGGACGGAGACGCAGCCTGCAGGTGATCAATATATAGACTCAAGTTAATACGTTTCCATATGCTTATTCTAATTGATGAACGGTTTATTGTGTGTGTGTGTGTGTGTGTGTGAAGCTGGGGTCTCCTCAGTGTGTGTTTCCAGGTGTCCTCCAGTGCTGTGTGTCCTACTCTCTGATCACCAGACTGGCTCCCAGCTGGAATAAAGCAGGACTTTACCTGATCTCAGGTCTGAACATCTTAATTTCACATCTGTCGTGTTTCAGTAAACTTTTGATCTCGTTCTGTAGTCTTGAATCTTGTGTCTGAGCTGTTTAATCTCAGAGCTGACTCTCTCTGATCAGTCAGGATCAGCTGCTCTGTTCATTAAAAAACAACAAACCTGTTGGACGACAAGAACATGATACAAACCAGTAACTCTGAACTGGTTTAAATGTAAATATCTTGTGACAGAAGTTGGTAGAAAATCTCAGCTGTGTGTTTTTATGTTGGTGAAACAGAAGCTGAAGGAGAGTAAAGTGATTTTATATGTTTAATGATTCGTAACGTGATACGAATTATTTTGGGCGTCTTTGGTTCATTTTTCTCAGTTCTGTCTCTTCTACTGGTGGGATCAACATGAAAGTCTCCTGGTTGAATCATCGTTCCTAAAGATGAACGACTACGTTAAAAAATATCTGATTCTTTAAGTCGAAGGCGCTGTGGACGGTTAACAGCTTAACGTTGCAGGTTAAATCAGTTTGCCTTTAATTTGTTGGTCACTTTTGAGAGAATTCAGCAACTATGGCGCCGAGTTTTGTTTACAACTACAAAGACTCATCCATAAATTCCACCGGCCGCACTCCGGCTCCGACGCGGCCGCCGGAGCTGATCTCGGCCGCTCTAGTCAATGTATCCGATTCCACCGGGCGCCGCGGCGCGTTTCAGAAGCGTCCCAGAAGCAGCTCTCCGCTCCGCTGCGCTACAGATAGGCACCTCGTCTATTTTTTTACTGAAGCCGCGTCAAGCAGCACAGAGCAGATGGAGCTGGGCAGGAAGTCAGACACAGAAAACAGCTTTGAGCATCCGAGCAATTTTCAAAATAAAACACCCCGTACAGACTCCTGGTCGTATATCAACAATAAACACAATTAAAACAGATGAATAAAGAAACCGTTTAACTACGTAGCTACTGAACCACAGCAGAAGCACAAAAATCAAGGAAAATGACCAAATCAACAAAAGCTGAGCAAGTTAAAATCGGGCAGTTTAGTTGCCCTGCTACTGCAGTAATTACGGTAGCCTTAAGGGACTTTATCAGCTTTGACTAGACTGCTGTAATTACTGTAGTAGGAGTGCAACTGCGGAAGGCTTCCCCACAGTGAAGACGCTCCGCTTCTGACACGCTCCTGGTGGAATAGGGCGCCGTG
Source organism: Thunnus albacares (assembly GCF_914725855.1). NCBI lineage: Eukaryota > Metazoa > Chordata > Actinopteri > Scombriformes > Scombridae > Thunnus > Thunnus albacares. Next base: position 2,640,108 of record NC_058126.1, read on the forward strand.
CAGAGGACGGAGCAAAACCACGTCGGAGCCAGAACACGGCGCACACGCACCCGGTGGAATCCCGGGGTTAACGATTTGAATTCATTACGCTCTGATTCACATCTCTGAATCACTTCTTATAGATACACTGATTGATCAACCAGCTGGTTTTCAGCTGATCAGTCTCATACTTCTGATTTATTGTCGGTCAGATTGATCGTGTGCTGCGTGATTGTTCACGATGAGCTCACAGCAGGAGTGTGGTCAGTGTGGAAGTTCTTCAGCGTGAGTGAAGACGACACAAAGCTCGCAGTTTATAACACCTGTAGGTTCAAAATAAGACCTGGACGAACAACCTTGAAAACATTTGGAACAATTAACTTCATCAGACACTTAATAATAAACGTGACCAATGTCAAGCAGCTATCAAGTGTAAAGCAGCTAAAGCTTTTTAAATAGTTCATATTTTGTATGAACATACAACTGAATTTCAATTTTCCACTAAATAAAAGTTATAAAAATGTTGATGCTGTCAGTTAAAGTTCTTATTAAGACAGAAAATCGGAATCAGCCAAGAAACTTGTGATCGATGCATCTCTACTTCGTCTCCGTAGCAACAGTAGTCGGGGCTCGGGGGGTTTTGGTACGGTAGGAATAAAACATGATTTCTCAAAAGTTGAAATAATTGAAACTGGTGGTGGGAACATAAACACCGAAGGAGAAAAAACACTTGAGAACCAGCCGCCGCGCCCACTTCTGAACTTATTATTGAGGAAACGGTGTTTTTGAGGAGCTCCAGATCTGTGTGGACACAGACTTCGACTCTTTTCCTTTGGCCTTTGTTTTATACAAGTGTTATTGTTAAAGTTCCAAAAAGCTCTTAATTCTGGTAAAACCCCGCTCGATGAAGCCCAGAGCTAGCTAGCTAGCTAGCTCTCTGCTGATGCAACCTGGAGGCAGCAGCACGCTAGCTTTAGCTTTAGCTTCATCTCTACTCATTGAAGCTGTATTTTGGTGAATTTGCAGACTTTTTAACTTAGCAGCAGTGCTCGCATGACACAAGAATCACCACAGATGCTGCCCGGAAGCTGCTGACAACATAAATTTCCTCTCTGGAAAGACACTTGAGAAACAGCATCTGCATCTATATTCACTGTAGGGCTGCAGGAAACCTCTGATCCGGATCCTCTTCCTAACGCTGCTGAAGAACAGACAGAAGAGCAGGAACTAGTCTCCTGACCTACACACACTGTGATTATCAGCTAACAGATTATCAGTCGTCTGTCGGTGTTTTCATCAAAGCTTCACAGCAAAGTCCAACCTGTAATCACTGCTCTCATACAGGATGTTTGTGGTTGATCAGGGTCAAGGCTGTAATATGTGTGTGTGCGTGTGTGTGTGTACGTGTGTGTTTTATCAAAGTCACAACTGAGTGTTGCAACACTTGGTCAAACCTTTACCTTGGACCCAGTCTGGCATAAAATAACTATGTGTGTGTGCGTGTGTGTGTGTGTGTGTGTTCCTCATCTTGTGGGGACATAAATCTGTCATGTTGGTTATTTTTAGGGTGACAACTTGGTTTAAAGTTAAGGTTAGTTTAGGATTATGTCAAGGTTAGAATAACTCTCCAGAAAATGAATGTAAGTCTATGTGATGTCCTCTGAAGTGATGGAGACATGAATGTGTGTGTGTGTGTATGTGTGTATGTGTGTGTGTATGTGTGTGTGCGCGCTTATTCAATCGCTAGAAGAAGAAACATTTACACCTGATTGTGCACTGAGTCTAATAATTTAAGAAAACAACATGTTAAAAACAAATATGTTTACACACATCCACATTCATACACAGGCTACATCGCTTTCAAAATCATCACTTTTAAAAAGTTGAGACAGATGTTGATGACAGTCTGATCTGAGAGTTTAAAGGCTCTGCCAGTGAAAGTCTGAGACCAGCAAGACTTAACTGGTTAGATGACAGTTAGACCAGGTTCAGGCTCATATAATGTTAAGAGATCTATTATATATTCAGTGACTGAACCCTTAGTGTTGCTTACGAGCTACATAATTATATTATATACTATTATATAATAGAATATGGTGCATGTGTCCTTTAATGTTTGGGTTAAACTACAGCAGTACATTAAACCTAATTTAGATTTTTATCAATCGCTGCAGCTTTTAGATACATCTGAACCGACCACGTAGTCTGCAAAGTCTCTCAGGTTCAGGTTCTTTACTGTTACATCTCATTACATGAGTATAAGAGAGTAAAAATCTGAGGTTTCAGCTCCTTGATAATGCAGGAAGTAAAAACAAATACAGTTACATTTAAGCCTGGCTGGTCCATTAAATTGTAACACACACGTTATTACCTGCGATGTCAAAGGTCAAATGCTTGTTTTAATCTACATCCAACGCTTGGTAACAGACAGGGCTCATCAGGAGGGCGGGTCTTAAAGAGACAGGAGCTAAAACGGCCTGTTTCAGACAGAGGCTGAACTGAGGGGCTGCATAAAGGACCAGTAGAAGATCAATAAGGAGTTTTTAACTGGAAATCATGCAAAGATATTCCAGTAGAGCCTCAGAATATAAACATAGAGGCTGGAAATGAGCAGAATATGAGTCCTTTAAACTGTACAGAAGCTATAAACTATTTACCAAATATCAATATTAGAGCTCTCACGGTATATTTCCCACTATTGGCAGCCAGTCTGTCACCACTTCTGTGCCTTGTGTGTTAAACTGTTGTAGATGTTGTTGTTGTATCCAGTGAGGAGCTACGTGCTGCTTTGGCTCATGTTACTCTGATGGTAACGTTAGTTTTCACTGTGTTTGTTCACAGGAAAAGACTTTCTGACTGAGTGCAGGAGGCTCAACGCTGTCAGTAAGTTTCACACCAGAGAAATTAACACTTACTGTTTAATTAGTGGTCAGTTAAAGCTGTGGCTCGTTAATCAAACATGAACATTTGAACGCTGGTCGCCTTTCTGTTGTCTGTTCACTTGCATGTTTTTGACTTCCTTAATATTGTGTTTAACCGCTCTGTACTGTGTTGTGACATTGTTTAATTAGTGGATGTGTATTGTATTAGTCTATGCATATTAATTATGTTGTGTACAATGATATGTCATTTTATTCTAATTTTAGGTTGCATTTATAACATC
>NC_058126.1:3013249-3120749 GCF_914725855.1 Thunnus albacares
GAGACCTTTAAAAAAAAAACAAAAAAAACCCCCACATTAGTTCTGATCTGACCGTTCTGACAGCGGTGGCCCAGATCTGATATGTAAAAATCATATTTGGTTTGTTCACACCTCTGTGGAAAAATGCGATCTGACACGAGTTTGGCAGCGGTGACTGAGCTTCACTTCCTCACTGCTGTGTGTGTTCAGGTTTAGACAATAAAAGCACTTCGGTTCAGGCTGCTGGTTTCAGTTAAATGTTGATAAATTCAAGTCACACTGAAGATTTTTTCTGTATTAAGCGAAGACCATGATTTTTCTTTCACCATAACCACATGCTGCTAGTGTCAAAACAACCATTAAATATTGCTGTAGTCACTACGAGCACATATTGCACTGCAAGATTGGATATTTTGGCAGAAAACAAATCAAATAGCTTGCATGTTCAGAATCTGCCTTTTTGGGACTTGCCAGATATGTTAATTAACAACATCTTGTTATTATGTTACTAGAAAATGTAATTCAGGAGCTCAGCTTACCAAGCAGAGCATGAATGATGGTGTTTGTTGCCTTTTTAATGGTGCACATGTCAACATTTACTGGTTTGTAAAACAGTGGAAACACAAGACTGAACCCAGAAACGCTCTCAGACGTTCAGGTTACTGCAGGCTCCGGGTTACATGTTGTTAAGTCTGTTGTTCTTTAGACCTTGTTTACACACCTCAGGTGATCCAATCACAAGCGGACAGTTCTACGTACAGGTGTGAACGCACCCGAGATGTATTGAGATCTGATGGCTCAGACCACATTCGGAGGTGGTCTGAGCCGCATCCTTTTAGCAGCGCGTGTTTGAATGTGTCCTGGTCCTCATTGAAGGACCAACTACTCAACTGACGTCCTCTGTGTGAGCAGAAGTATTCGTTCACACGCCGACTCATTAAAGTGTGAAACAACAACAGGCAGAATGGGTTCTCATGGAACGACACAAAACACGCAAAACACACTTCTTCTTCTTCTTCTTCTTCTTTTAATTTCTGGCAGACTAGGCACAGGAAGTGCATCGCTGCTTCCTGCCGGTTAAAAACAACACATGTGGTCTTTGTAAACAGAAATGATGTACATGATTATTTGCATAAAGAGCTGAGAAGTGAGATCTGATCACTGGAGACGCATGTTAACGCAGGTGTGAACTGACGTACTTAGAGCTGTCCACTAGTGAACCAGGTGTGAACAGCGTCTTACTGGTCTCAGCTGGTTTCCCTTTGGTCAGTCTTGGTCTGTACTGGTTTCCTCCAGTCACAGCTCTGTCACAGACTGGTTTATGTTGTCTTTCAGTGCTGGAATTCAGTTAAACAGCTGGTGAAACTCTTCACTGTTCCTCCAAGAAACAGGCTTTTGTTAATAACTGATAATGCGTCTCTTACCAGTACAGGTGAACCAGTAAACACACCTCAGTGTCAAATATAGTACTGTAATCATACAACAGTAAGAGTTTTTCTCACTATATACATCAAATGATGACAATAGATTGCCTTAAACGTGTTGCTAACAAACATCAGTTCCTAATAACAGAAATATAAGCTTCTTGTACTTTACAATGATTTTATGTTAAAGTTACTGATGAACTTTAGACCAATGGGAGAGCAGGATGCAGATGTTTGAACGTAGTAGTGTAATTAGTTTATAATTTTGCAGAAGTGTTTTAGAAGTTTTGGTCTCCTCTGGACTCTCTGACATGAATCGAAGCCGATCACAACCACTGTGCACAGTTTTCATGCCTACATGAGATGTGTGATTCTATTTTCGGGTTCATTCTTGACCTTTGGGAGCCGCACATGTCACACATTAATCTAACCTCAAAGACCCGACTGCGCTCCAGCTTTTTGAAGCCGTCGATGGAATTTTATGGTCTTCATTCAAACAAACAGGATGAGAATCACACAGGAACGGACACCACAAAAAAAAAAAAAACCAGCAACTCTTGACTTTTTCTTTCAGTGTTTCCTTTTTCCTGAAGTTTAAATCTTTACAAACACAAATTTTTAAAAAACACTGTCGGCTGAGACGTGTTGATAAAACCAGAGAGAGAGAGTGTGGTCCTAATAGAAACTGATTTAATCAGCCACGAGGGACGACAGTGAGAAGAACAAGAGAACAGCATGACACACACACACACACACACACACACACACACATGCACACGAACACACACACACACACATGCACACGAACACACACGCACACACACACACACGGAGGAAGAATAACAGAATTGAAGAGACAAGGTGGGGAGGAGAGAGACTCAAATAGGATAAATCTAACTGGGTCGCAGTGTGTGTGTGTGTGTACAGTATGTGTGTGTGTGTGTGTGTGTGTGTGTGTGTGTGTGTGTGTGTGTGTGTGAACAGACAGGCAGAATCAATAGAAAGCCTATTAAGCTGATCAGCGTCACGCCAGGTTTGTGACGAGAGGAGAGAAGAAGACACACGTCTTCACTTCTCTGGTTTTCTTTGTTTTTACGATCGTTCTTCTTCTTCCTTCTTTATTTCTGTTCCTTCTTCTTCATGTTCTGAAACTCTGAACACTTTGGGTTCCAGTGGATATTTGACTTTATCGTTTCTTTAAATGTGCTGAACATGCGGTCAAGCAACAGTCGTTATTTTCTGCCATTTTGTAAGTTTCCTTCTCCAGAAGTTTCCTGTAGGTTTTGAATTTGAATCATAAATCTTTGGATCTGTGACATCACAGAAACATTTCACAAGGATAAATAATGTAAATGGATTTTATAGCAGTTAAAAAAAAATGTAAAAAGTACTTTAACTAGGAGAGACAAAAAGAGAAAAATGGAGACAGACGAGACAACTTGTAAAACACTTTTTCCAGATCTTTCAATCACTTGTCACGGTCTTCATCAGTGTTTGCTAATTTGTCGCAGACGTCATCACATGACTCACATTGATAACCTGCTCATCACTTTACTGAAAAAACTCCATGAAGACAGGACAATGTTAATGAAAGTGTGTTTCAGTTACTTAAAAATGATTGTTTTAAAGTCAAAAAGTCCAGTCAGAACGACCGGTGACCTTTGACCTTTGAGCACATTCTGTTTGAGATAAACCAGTGAAGAAGAGTGAATTAGATTTTAAAGAACTGGTTTGTATAAACCTGTCAGACCTGCTGATGTTGGTCAACGTTTATCAAACTAACCAACAAACAGTTGAGAACAGTTACTGGAACAACTGGATCGTTTCACAACTACATACTGAACCAAATAGTTCTGGATGTGTCACACGTCACAAAATGCTTTTTAAAAACATTCGTTAAACACACGTATCTACTCTGACATGTTGAGGCTGCAGTGACAGTAGAGAGACGACAGGAAACGAGGAGCGACACGCGACAAATGTTCTCCGCTGGAATCGAACCGCCGTTATTGAAGAGAGCTCAAACATTATTAAATTATTTATCATTATTATGCAATGAATGCATGAATACATGATGTAATTGCAGTTCTGTCCTGATCATGATTCTTTTGACATTTGATTCATCAGTTGGATCTTCTGGTCAACAGGTATCAAAGCAAAAAAAAAAATCAATCAAACAACAGCAGCTGTCTTAAAACAAAGAGTCACCAACTGGATCCTCATTACGTCACACATTAACAACAAGTCGGTGATCAATGAAAGTCTGAAAACTTTTATTGAACCGTTTCAATCTTTACTTTCCTTATTGTCTCTCCGTCTCTCTCCAGTCAGTCAGACTGTGACGGCCGCAGTCGATTTGCAGCCTCCTCCGCTATCTGCTGCAGAAGTAGAGCAGAATGGATGGTGTGTGTGTGTGTGTGTGTGTGTGTGTGTGTGTGTGTGTGTGTGTGTGTGTGTGTGTGTGTGTGTCTTAGCACGCGTGACGAAGCTATAACAGGGTGATGAGCTCGCTCGTCTGACCTCCTTTGGTGCTAAATTAAAATGAACCTGAATATTGATGCCTAATGAAGGAAGGTGTGTGTATGTGTGAGACTGAGAGAGATGACGAGGCTTAAAACCGGCCACTCTGGGAGATCACCTCGATATGAGAGGACACACACACACACACACACATGCACACGCACACACACACACACACACACACACACACACAGTGCATTTCCCATCAAAACCTGGAAATTGGAGAAAAAACAGTTGAAATATTGCAAGAAAGTGTTTGTATTTGAGGTGTAAAAGTTGTTGTGTAGATTAATATAAACAGTGTGAAGTGATGAAGAGATGTAACCTTCCTCAAATGAACACATGAAACAAACAGAAATGTCATATTTCCATCATGTTTTTCCAGATTTTCCATAAAATTCTGTTAAAATTTGCACTAAATTTGGATGGAAGCTTGACGTCAGACACACAAACACAAATTAGATGTTTGTTGAGTTTCTTGTCTTTGCTTTTAATGTTGATGAGGCAGCGAAAGTCTAAATGTGGGAGAAGCAGGCTCGTTACTAGAAGGTCGTCAGTTCAATCCCCAGACTGTGGGGTTGAGTAAGGACCAGTTTATTTCTTCTTGAACTGAACTGAACATAAAAATGAGGGTTAGGGTTAAGATTAGGGTTAAGATTAGGGTTATGGTTAGGGGTAGGTCTGAAAAACGTGGAAACACAAGACAGAACCTAGAACCTTATGGGTTCTTACAAGTCCAGGTTTAGGCCCCTGCACGCTCTTGGATGTTGGAAAGCCGACAATCATGAGAGAAACATGGTGAAATCTTTGGTCGTCAATCCAGATCTCTGTGAGACACGTCAAACAACCAAAAACCAGCCACTGAGGCACAGAGTCACACTGTGACTTTTTTGACCCCTTGTGTCGTGGGAAATCTTCAGATGATCTTCAGGTCACCCACGACTCAAGAAATTAATTTACCACTTATTATGAAAAAGACTCGAAAGAATACACCGGAGGCTGAAAGAGTTCAGTGTGAATAGGCTTTGACCCGGGACAAATAACCTAAAGAAAAATCATAAAACATTAAGTTATATACCTCTCATAACCCCTCCTTATTTAGCTAAACCCCACCTAGCTTGATCTTAACACTTTGGTAATAATCCAGACATGACTCATCTCAGAAAACAATGGTGTCTCACACTTCTCTAACATGTATCAGTTGTACTCAGCCTCTTCACTTAGCCTAGAGGGTTAGAGTCTTCACTCATTGCTGATTCTCCCCTTCTGTAATCCCATGGAAACTATCTCTTATAGATGTAAATGTTTTCCTTGCTCAATTACTGGCCTATTCATGGAAGGATGGTTTTCCACCACCAACCAATCAGAGTACAGCATGGAATGACACATGATACACCGTCGTTCTCCTCAATGACACACACAAACTAAAACGACGGAGGTGAAACAAAGAGGAAGTTTGTGTGACTTTGCTGCAGACGGATGACGAGCTGATGACGTGTTTCATTTACCACAGTGCTGCGATTCACCGACATTCATCTCACAATCTGACAATCAACAATCAATCTGTCTCCTAGAAGTCACGTTCATCAGTAAAGCTGCTGAATCATGTTTTCTGTCAACGTCACAAGGAGATTCTATTAATTCAAGTATTTGGCAAGTTGTAAAAATGTTTATACCAGTGTTGGGTTACGATACAATAATGTAATTGCTTTTTTTTTAAGTAGATATCTTTCAACGTTACAGTCTTTTTAGTGCCAAAGTTCCTCTTTTTGTTACTATACTTCCACCTGCAGCTCAACAGGGAAACACAAAGAGGGAATTTGATGCTAAAAAGACTGTAAATGTGTCAGATATCCACTTGATATGACTAACTCAGACTGCTGAAGCTGAATAGAAGCTTCACATCAACTGTTTAAATGACTGTGTGGACACCTGACTGCTGGTTTAAGACACACTTGGAGAATCGTTAACATATCTTTTAATGATCTTTCAGTTCTTGTACGTCCTCCTCCCATCAGACATATAAATGTTGCTTCATTCATCTGATGAAATGTTACCTGCGTGATCCAGGCAGCGATTTGCATCATAATCAGGAAAATAATTGAGTCATATATGCAGGTAATTTCTAGGAGACGAGGTCGGATTGTGACCAACGTGGCGAGTAATAAACTCTGGTGGACAGAAGAGAAGCAGCGAGACGTCAGATATCGATGACGTCTCTTCACTTAATCTGACAAACGTTTGACTCGTGGCAGTTTAGAGCCGTCAATCACTCTCTGTTTAATGTGAGGAAGCTGTGATGATGATGATGATGATGATGATGATGGCAGCTGTCAGATTCAGTCTGAAGTGAGATTTTGTTATCATCGATTTGTTCCTCAGACATTTTCTAAAATACAGTTTAAAATGATTTTCTGAGTCGGTTGATAGTTTATTAAATTAATACGAGTTCAACAAGAACAAGATATGAAGTCGGTTATTTTCTCTTCTTCTGTTTGTTTTTACCAAATATAAATTATAAAATACATTAAAACTATTCATTCAAATGTAAAATGCAAAAAAAAACTACTGATCTCTGATTATTATTATTATTATTATTATTATTATTTTGTCACATGTGGTTTTTATTTGTTCTCTTTTATTTCCTTTTCCTCCTTTGTATCCCCCTTTCTCTCCTCTTTCTTCCTCTTCTCCTTCATTCACTCTTCTTTCCTCATTCTTCCTTTCCTTCCTTTCATCTGTTCTTTAACTGTTCTTCCTCTCCTCTTCTGTTCTTTCTTTCTTTCTCTCTTTCCTCAATTCTTCTTCCTTTCATCCTTTCATCCCTTCTTACTCCCTTTTCATTTCTTCGTTCGTTCTTTCTTTCTTTCTTTCTTTCTTTCTTTCTTTCTTTCTTTCTTTCTTCCCTTCCTTCCTTCCTTCCTTCCTTCCTTCCTTTCTACTGTTCTTTTTTTTCTTTATTCCTTCCTTATCCCTCCATCTGTACTTTCTTTCTTTTCTTTCTTTCTTTCCTCAGTTCTTCTTTATTTCTTCCTTTCATCCCTTCTTTCTTCCTTCCTTCCTTTCTTCTGTTCTTTCTTTCTTTCTCTCTTTCTTTATTTCTTCCCTACTGTTCTTCTTCCTTTCTTTATTCCTTTTTTATTCCTTCCTTCCTTCCTTCCTTCCTTCCTTCCTTCCTGTCTACCTTTTTTCTTTCTTCATTCCTTTTCTTTCTTTCTCTCTTCTTTATTTTAGTCCAACCTGCCTTGATCTCTCTCTCTCTCTCTCTCTCTCTCTCTCTCTCTCTCTGTGTGTGTGTTAATGTACTTTCCTGGCAGACAAACACAGAACATCGTTCAACCTGCAGTTGCTTTGAGCAGTCACTGCAATGGGACACCTGTCAGTTAGGTGTGTGTGTGTGTGTGTGTGTGTGTGTGTGTGTGTGTGTGTGTTAGGTACTAAACAGTGCTCTAATAATACCTACACTTAGCTTTGTCCCTTCATGGGAGTCCACAGATGCATAACGTTATATATGTGTGTGTGTGTGTGTGTGTCCTGGTCGGTATGGTGTGAGAGTGGCTGAAACAACATCGGGGGTGAAAGACGGGAGGCCTCGCGAGCCACAGGCTGATAATTTTCTGACAGTGTGTGTGTGTGTGTGTGTGTGTGTGTGTGTGTGTGTGTGTGTGTGTGTGTGTGTGTCCCAGTTTGAAAGTGACAGCTGAGCGACAGAGCGCTGACACAGGAGAGGTGGAACGACAGATATGCCAGGAAGGAGGAGGAGGAGGAGGAGAAGGAGGAGGAGGAGAAGGAGGAGGAGGGGTAGGAGGAGAAGAAGCAGGAACAGAAAAAGAGAAGAAGAAGATGAGTTGAAGGAATTAGCTGGAGGAAGTAAATGTGAGGAAGAAGAAGAAGAAGAGGAGCAGTAGCAGGAGTGATAAGAAGAAGAAATGGAAAAGGAGGGAGGAGAGGATCAAAGATGAGAGGAAGAAGAGGAGAAAAGGAGAGGAGGGACTGGTGAAGGATGTGAAGAAGAAGAATGAGGAGGAGGCGTCCGTCTCGGAGATCATTTAATGCTTCATTTGGAATCTTTCAGCTCAAAAAGTAGAAAAGTAAGAATTTAAAAATCAGCAGAAGAAGTGTTGTGTTGATGAAGAGTAGCTCCAGATGTTCAAATCTTCAACTGCTGCTTTTCAACAGAGGTGCAGAAACCGTCCGATCATTCAAGCCGTGCTGGCAGGTTGCAGGTGTTACGCTGTAAAATATGACGAGGTAAAAGGTGTTTCTAACGTGTCGGTGCACAGTTGAGACCGTCACATGCAGCTCCTCATCTTCATCTTCATCTTCAGAGAGTCAGTTAGAAGCTCTAAAGATCTGAAGAGAAGTGCAGAGAGCTCGACACAGGATTCTCTCTGGTTATCAGCTCAGCAACACATCTGTCTGTTAGTAGCATAAAGCCTTTTGTGTCTCCGGAGGGAGCTGTGTTAAATCTGATAAACTGCCTCAAGTGATGTCACTGATGACGTCACTTGAGTCAGCGTCGGTCAGGGCTGAAGAGTTTGAAAAGTAAAAAAAAAACCTGAAAGAAGTGAGGTTAGCATCTCAGCTGGAGGCTACGTTAGCTGCTACTAGCATAAAACACCCCAATCTCTGACTGAACTGTTGATAGTCGGGTTGCATTGTGGGTAATGTAGGCGCCAGGTTTTGACAAGAAAGAATATGTGGAATAAAAAAGGTGATATCTCTGTTTCTGCTGCATCCATTTTGATAATTCTTTTTGGAAAGACAGTTGGTGTTATAGCAATGAGATGTTAAATCACTGGAGTATCTTTTAAACCGAAGACACAACTTTGATTTAATAGAAGAGATGGTCAGAGGTGCGTCACTGTTTTTATGTTAATATATCAATAACATCACCTGATTTCCTCCTTCGTTGGTTAGAGGGCTTCATCACCTGAATGTAAACGTCTGTCGATTGTGGGAACTCGCTGAAACAACTCAACCGTCTGGACCAATCAGGAAGTCTGATTCACAGAGACTTCAGGCTCCTTTGAGGCTCCTGTAGAAAAGAACAAAGAGGAAAGATGTGAAAGACGCTGCTCCTTTACTTTAACTTCATGTTGTCTTATCTCGTCCTTCAGTCCATCAGAATTAAATCTGTAGATTTAGACTTTGCAGCATATTTATAAGTATTCAGGTTTATTTGAGGACGGTAATTAGAGGCATTTAAATTTGGAGGAAACAGTATGTTGAGTACTTTCACCTTGCTTGACTGTGTTTCTCCTTCACAGCAGCTACTGCAGGTTAAATCTTACATACATGAACTTCTATGATGCATGTTAAGTTAAAATACTGTACAGGTCAACACATCAATATTTTAACACACAAGATTTGGATGCAGAACTCTAGACGGTCGTAGTGACGCTTTTACTTACATCAGTGATGTCTGACGTCTTCAGTGTTTGTTGGTTATAATGTTTTTTATTTATTGTTCTTTCTGTCTGACAAACTTCAGGAAAAGTGTTCAGGTCAGCGAATGTTTGAAGGACAAAACTTAACACTGATGAAGGGAAAAAGTGAGTGAATGAATAAGTGAGTGGATGAAATATTCATGTGTGAATGTGTGTCAGTGTGTGTAATCACTGCTCAGCGGAGCCTGATAGGGCGACGTGGCGCGACCCCGACGGGGAGCGACGGTGATGTCATGGTGTAACTTCAGCTGAAAGGCGACTCTGTCGGGGGAAGGAAAGACGGGTTTCACCCTCCGCTGGTCACTTCCTGTTCACCTGACACCTGCGGAGCCAAGAAACCTCACAGTGCAGGACAACCTGAACCTAAACAACAATCAAAACTGGAACTCTTACAGGATACTACAGTATAAAAATACTCATTTACAGTACAAGTAGAAGACTTGACTTAAAAGTGCAGGAATATTAGTTGCAAGTGTCAAGAGTAAAAGTATTCATTATGCAAATTGCATACTGTATATGTATACAGATATACAGCGCTTGAAAAAACATATTCACTCTTCAATTTTTCAAATGTTCCTTTTTCACACTGATCAACAGAACAAGATCCTGAAAACAGATTTCTAAAGTAGCTACAAATATAACTCATAAAATCTACAAGTAACTAAAGCTGTCAAATAAAAGTAGTCAAGTAGAAGCACAAAGTAGCATCAAATAGAAATACACAAGTCAAGTAAAAGTACCTCAAAATTCTACGTAAGTACAGTAGTTGGGTAAATGTTAAACGTGTCTGTTGGAAACATCAGTTAGATTTTGCAGACTGAGTTTCGTTGTACTTTCTGTGGTTGTGCACAGTTTTCCTGCGTCAAAAAGGAATTCACAGCACTCACTTTTATTTTTTAACTCTAACTAAAATGTGGATGATAATCTGGGTTTGTCTAAAACTTTTGGCCAGGTCTTCCCCAGATCCCACAAACTAAGTTGGTACGTTAAACTTATGATGATGATGATGGCAAATACGTCTAAAGATGTAACCCTTACTTACTGTTCAGAACAAACATTTTGTCTCCCTCTTCTGGCAGTGACAGTAATTACAAAAACACCGTTGACGTGCTGATGTCATAGGCTGTCGTACCCGCCTCCATCGCTACTGCTGCGGCTGTAAAACGGTGGATAAATTGTTTTGAGCGTCAACCAACAGGAAATGACTCATTTCACTATCAGAAGTTGATCCATTCGGTCCGATAACATTTGGAAAGTCTAGAAGAGCTGCATGATTGGATTATTTTATCTCCATTCAAGTTAGCAGAGAGCTAACAGGAAGTTAGCCGCTCAGCTGGCAGAAGTCTCGCAGTTTTCATTCATCCGGCCAGTGCGGGAATAACATACCCGACGCCATGTTTAAAATACAGAGAGATTTATCTGGTGGTTAAAGGCTCATTCATTTATAAGTAAAAGTTCTGCACTGCAGGTTTAACACCTTTCTTTTACACTGACTGTTTGTTAAGTGATCCAGAATATAAGAAACTGCAAATATTTCAACTTTTTCTACATAGAAGGGACCAAATTTAACCTGTATTTATTGAAAAACTCAAAAATCACCATTCAAAACTGTTGCATTCTTCACATTCAATAACATTCATTGGAATCATTATTATGGTTGTTATGTTCTGTTTTAGGTAACATAGGACCATAATACAGTATAGTGTGATTGTGATAAAGAATAAACTCTCTCTGCTCTCTTAAAGCTTCATTAAGGATTAATCACCAATTATTTAATGACTAATGAGGTGTTTATGAACGTAAAACACATTTGTGGTTCAGAAGTTTGATATTAAGAGTCAGAATATGAACAGTATGTAAGGGTGTTGCATGAAAGTCAGACTATCGGCCTCACTGCATAAAGTAGACACCACTTCCTGTATTGGCAGTGAATGTTGGCACTGGACATAAATCATGAGGTGATTCTCTATGAGGCTGCAGACGGAGGATCAACGTTTAACTTAAACACATCTGGTCTTTGTGAGGCACTCTTTCCTGCAGTCTGGTGCTGAGTGGTGATGTAAACCTAGCTCTGGATCCTACCTCGCAGTGACTACACCTCCAACCGCTCATCATCATCATCATCATCGTGCGTGGATAAGTTTAGCGTTCCTCACTGAAACCAAAGGCCATCATTAGCCGCGCGCTAACAAATGTGAAGTGTGAAGAAAGAGGGGGGCATCCCCGTCACTGAAAGCCAAAAACAGAAAGGTGGTGTTGGGATGCCAGATTGGCGTGGGTGCCAAGTTTGAGAGGTTACTCCCCCCCCACCCCCCACCCCCCACCACCATTACACACACACACAGACACACACACACCTCCACCTCTACTGCCACAGTATCACTGTGTGAACAAACAAGCAGCTGCAGCATGCTCGGTTGCCAAGCAGACTTAGTTGCCAGGCTTTTGTTTACCCCCCACCACCTCCCCAACCCCCCAACCCCCCCCTTTACTGTGTCAGGGTCATTTCTCCTGGCATGAGCTGCACACACACACATGCACACACACACACGCACACACACACACACACATAATGTGATGTAGCATGAGAAATAAGAATAACAACACAAAATGATCAACAGCAGTATCGATGCTGTTTGTAGCAACACGCTGCTGAAATAATCAATGCTGTATTTTTAACACACACACACACACACACAAGCACACACACACGCATGTGGTCTGAAGTGGATCGGAGCAGACTTGCAGTCAAACAGAAGAAATCTCTTCATGCAGATTTACATTTTCATCAACCGTCTCATTTTCTCTCTCTGTTGCTTTTGGACATGATGGTGCTAATTACCCACAATGCCGTCTGACTGGCTGTGTGTGTGTGTGTGTGTGTGTGTGTGTGTGTGTGTGTGTGTCGCTTTGGGAGAGTCGTTCTCCAAAATCAGCAGCTGATGACAGAGAAGATGTTGGTTAATTCAAGACCTCCTCTTCAGTCTCGTCTCGTCTGCTCTCGTCGTCGTCTCATTGTTTCTTCTCTTGTTGATTTTTTTTCTTCATAATTTCATGTTTTTTCTCTTTATTTCTCTTTTTTTATGTCCATGTCCTGCTTTCTTTTTATTTTTAACTCACTGTTTTTATCATTTCTTTCCGACCTTCTTCATCGTTTCCAATTTTTTCTTCATTCTCAGTATTTTTGTTTCTTATTTTTTCTCTTTTCTTGCTTCTTTTTTTTTGCTTCTGGCCATCGTGATCTTGTTTTCTTGTTTCTTTTCTACTCATTTATTTTCTCTTCTCATTATTCTGTCCCTTCTTCTTGTGTCTTTGCCCTTTCTGCTACAAGTTGATACTTCTTTCACTTTCCCCCTTTCTTTTCTTTCTTTTCTTATTTTCCCTAAAACATCCATCCATCATTTTCCTTGTCTTATTCCGTCCTCTTCTTCTCTCTCTCCGTTGTCTCCGGTCTGAAACATTTATCAAACCATTTATCCAAACACACATCCACTCAGCCCGATCAGCTGGATGTTTCCTGAATCTTTTCCAGCCTCCTGATTGGCTGACAGCAGAGAGCCACAGGTGTCCGACTCCTCACCGCCCATGTCCTCCTGATTTCTGATTTCCCCCGGGAACAAATGTGTGTGTGTGTGTGTGTGTGTGTGTGTGTGTGTGTGTGTGTGTTTAATTAAAGCTGTGGTTGTGTCCTGCACCTTCAGCCAACAGAGCAGAGAACTGAAACTGGACTGACTGGGTGTCCAGCATCGTCACTCTGGGATGAAATCTCTACCAGTTGCTACCAGTTTAAACCATTAATGTTCAGCAAATCCTGTTTTTATATCCAACCAGAATTCTCACTGAAGCATTTTGGATCATTTAAAGACGACTATCTAAGTGTCTAAGTGTCGGTTTGTGTGTTGTTATATTGTGCAGGTTCATGTTATCATGATGAGAAGCAGTGAATATATCGCATAACAATTGTTATGAAAAGAAAAAAGTTTAATATGTATCGGTTTCTATGGTAACGCTTTACATCAGGACCTAATTATTCCATATCGATGGCCGAAGAGCAAAACCTCCGATCTGAAAAACGCACTTTTTTCAGAAAACTAAAGAAAACTTGTTGTTTTCTTGCAGGATGCTATTTGTTAAGGATACTCAATACATAATACATTGTTTTTGGACTATATTACTGTATTATGTGTTAATAATACTGTAATAACCATACAAACATACCGTAAACAATACCACATAATATAGTAATATAGTCCAAAAACAGTGTATTATGTATCTGGTATCTTTAACAAATAACATTCTGCAAGAAAACTAGTTTTCTCAAAAAAAGTGCATTTTTCAGTTTGGAGGTTTTGCAATATTTACAGTGTCATTTTTTTTTACCTGTACAATACATAATGATGTAGGTTTAAAGGACGAGTTCACAGTTTTTCAAATGTGTCTTAAACCAACAATCAGGAGCTGAAATGAACATTAAAGCTGTTTTTGTCTTGCTGTAATCATTCCTCCTGTTCATACTGACCATTAGAAGATCCCTTCATAATGACCTTACAATGGAAGTGATGGAGGACAAAAATGTATTTAAAAGTTTATCTGAAGCTAATATGAAGCTTCAGCGTCCAAATGAGTCAAATCAAGTAGATATCTTTCAACGTTACAGTCTTTTTAGTACCAAAGTTCCTCTTTTTGTTACTATACTTCCACCTGCAGCTCAACAGGGAAACACTGTCCGAGGAAACACAAAGAGGGAATTTGATGCTAAAAAGACTGTAAATGTGTCAGATATCCACTTGATATGACTGACTCAGACTGCTGAAGCTGAATAGAAGCTTCACAGAGACTTTTAAATGACTGTGTGGACACACTGTGGATTTTATCCTCCATCACTTCCATTAAAAGCACATTTGAAGGATCTTTTAATATCCAGTATGAACAGGAGGAATGATTACAGACACCTGACTGCTGGTTTAAAACACACTTGCAGAACAGTGAATCTGTCCTTTAATGGAACAAGATGTGACAATAAATATGAAGGTATTTTTAAAAAAAACTTTTTTACTGTACAATTAGTACAGAAAATAACTGTAAATTAGGAAGAATGATGAATCTAAAGCGTTACTGTTTCTATTGTGATAATATTAAGATTTGACTCTGACACTTACAAATACATCACACACACACACACACACACACACACACACACACACACACACACAGTGATGCATGCTTGAACACGCAAGGACACATAGCTTTCTATTTCTGTGTCTGTATCTCTTATTTCACTCTGTTGTTCGCTGTTTATCAATTCAATTCTCCTCAATTCATTTCCATGAATTTATTTGCATCATAAATCATTAACGAAACCGCCACCGAAGCTGTTTTACAAAATGTTCTCGTCGAGTTGTGTTTCTGTGTGAACGATGACGTATCGAGTCTAAATCTGTTTGTTTAAATTGCTTCAGAGGTTTTCAAGTCACAGTGAAATGTGGAACAGTCTTCAGTTTTCAGTGCGTTTCCCATTTTAACGTCATCATCTAAAGAAGTCGTTGGGAAGGACAGCTGGCAGCCTCAGATACTGACGCATGTAATTTCAATTGAATGTAATCGCTAACACAACAACCTGGAGCTGAGGTGATAAAACATACAGCGATAAAATGTGATAATAAAAACCATATAAACGAGACGCACTAATGACTAATGAGAGCAACTGACGTTAGAGACAAACCAGAGACTGAGAGAGACTGCAGGAAGGAAGGAAGGAGACAATAATAGAGGAGGGAAGGAAGGAAGGAAGGAAGGAAGGAAGGAAGGAGACAATAATAGAGGAGGGAGGGAAGGAAGGAAGGAAGGAAGGACACGATAATAGAGGAGGGAGGGAAGGAAGGAAGGAAGGAAGGAAGGAGGGAAGGAAGGAAGGAGACAATAATAGAGGAGGGAGGGAAGGAAGATAGGAAGGAAGGAAGGAAGGAAGGAAGGAGACAATAATAGAGGAGGGAGGGAAGGAAGATAGGAAGGAAGGAAGGAAGGAAGGAAGGAGACAATAATAGAGGAGGGAGGGAAGGAAGGAAGGAAGGAAGGACACGATAATAGAGGAGGGAGGGAAGGAAGGAAGGAAGGAAGGAAGGAGGGAAGGAAGGAAGGAGACAATAATAGAGGAGGGAGGGAAGGAAGATAGGAAGGAAGGAAGGAGACAATAATAGAGGAGGGAAGGAAGGAAGGAAGGAGGGAAGGAGACAATAATAGAGGAGGGAGGGAAGGAAGGAAGGAGGGAAGGAGACAATAATAGAGGAGGGAGGGAAGGAAGGAGGGAAGGAGACAATAATAGAGGAGGGAGGGAAGGAAGATAGGAAGGAAGGAAGGAAAGAAGGAAGGAAGGAAGGAAGGAAGGGAGGAAGGAAGGAAGGAAGGAAGGAAGGAAGGAAGGAAGGGAGGAAGGAAGGACAGAAGGAAGGAAGGGAGGAAGGAAGGAAGGAAGGAAGGAAGGAGACAATAATAGAGGAAGGAGGGAAGGAAGGATGAAGGAAGATAGGACGAAAGGAATGAAGGAAGGAGGCAAGGAAAGGAGGTAGGAGAAAATAATAAAGGAAGCATGCAAGGAAGGAAAGAAGGAAGGAAGGGAGGAAGGAAGGAAGGAAGGAAGGAAGGAAGGGAGGAAGGAAGGAAGGAAGGAAGGAAGGAAGGGAGGAAGGAAGGACAGAAGGAAGGAAGAGAGGAAGGAAGGAAGGAAGGAAGGAGACAATAATAGAGGAAGGAGGGAAGGAAGGAAGGAAGGAAGGAAGGACAGAAGAAAGGAAGGAGACAATAATAGAGGAAGGAGGGAAGGAAGGAAGGAAGAAAGGAAGGAAGGACAGAAGGAAGGAAGGGAGGAAGGAATGAAGGAAGGAAGGAGAAAATAATAGAGGAAGGAAGGAAGGATGAAGGAAGATAGGACGAAAGGAATGAAGGAAGGAGGCAAGGAAAGGAGGTAGGAGAAAATAATAAAGGAAGCATGCAAGGAAGGAAAGAAGGAGGCAGACAAGAAAAGGAGGTAGGAGAAAATAATAAAGGAAGCATGCAAGGAAGGAAAGAAGGAGGCAGACAAGAAAAGGAAGGAGGCAAGGAAGGAAGGAAAATTGAAAGGAAGGAAGGAAGCAGGGAAGGAAGGAAGGAAACTGTTTCTGGGCAGTTTCAGCATCACAGGTGTTGACAGTTTTTATCCAGGTAGGAAATAATGTTTTACTTTTATTTAATTATCAGTTTTGAAAGGTTTTTTCAGGGTTGCCAGTTGGTTGTGGGAGCGTTGAGTCTCTTTACTGTCTGATGAGGATTTGACGACGCCTATAAAACACTTCATCTCCGATACGACCTTGACCAGAATATGAACTGACACCAGTCGTCTCTTAATAACCAGCCGGCTCACGCGCTGACACGCTGCTGATAGCTAATATGGAAATTATGATATGATGTGATTTGTGTCTTTTTGTTTGTGTGTAAACATCTCAGTCGATAATTACCTTCCTTTCAGTCTCTTTCCTCTTTATCTCCTGCTCATAAACACCTCAGATTTACAAAAATAACCCTTTCACACAATATTATTTTATCATAAATTATCTCTTAATTTCTCCTTTATGCTTTAACTGACTGATCATTTTCTGTAGTTCCATCACTATGAAAAGCTTCTTTCACGTTACACATTCTCATTTTTGTTTTTGATTTTCACATTAAAAAATAATCTTAATCATACAACTACACATTTATGGCTTTAAAATTGATGATAATTGTTAGTGTCACTGGTTTTTAGGGTGTTTCTTAGTGGATTTTTATAAGACATTTATTCAGACATGCAACACTTTATGTTACAACTGTTTAACATGTCGGTTTCGTGTCTGAATGAATGAATTTTACATAAAAGTCAAGTTTACAGTCTTAAGTCTGAACTGAATGCTGTCAGATTATTTAAAGATGAATTAAAGAGAAATGTGCATCTTTTCCAGCTTCTAACATCACTGTAAACAAACACTTATATCTCAGTTTTCATCTATTAAGAACAATAAACTAGATTGAACTGATTCCATCTTCTCAAATATGAATATTTTACTTTACTTTAGTCCTCTATGACGGTAAAATCTTTGGGTTGTGGACAAAACAAAACATCTCAGGTTGCATCTGGGGCTTTGGGAAACACATTTATACATTTATAGACCAAACGACTAATCGATTAAATGAGAAAATAATCGAAAAAATTAATCAACAGTGAAAATAATCATTAGTTGCAGGTCTAGAAAGAGCTTGTTAAAGGTTTTGAGGAGATCGATCTTCAACTGAAGCAAAAGAGCCTCAATAATAATCAGACACTCTGTTTTCATTAATGCAAACTGTTGAATAAATTAATATCCAGCCAAACTCTTTACATATAGCATGCAGGCTAATAGGAATTCACCTTAACATCCTGTTATTCAATGCTTGTGCATGTGAGACTTTATAAAACACGCAGAAGAATCTGCTCTCTAATAACGCTAAATGATCAAACTGGTTGCTATTAAGGATGAAAACAAACTAGCGAGAATACTGCAGGGTGGAAAACACATTTCAATCCAGTACAACAAAACTTAAAACTGAAAAATAATACCTCTCCGACAAAATCTCAACAACAACTAGAACATGAGAAAGTAGAGCTTGTAGATTTAGAATAGTCAGGTGCTTTATTTAAAATCCTTCAGATTCACCTCCTGAAATATTTTAGACTCAGAACTGATTGAAAATGATGTTTTATGTCCATCCTTCCTCATCTACAGGCGCGTGCTGTACAGTATATACCGAGCAACAGGAGCCATGTTTGGCAGAACGGTCTAATTGCTGCTCTGCATGTAGAAGAAAACCCATCTTGTCTGTTTGGGCACTCGTGCAGCTGGACATGCAGCCGGCTGCAGCTGCACAGTCCAGCTGCTCAGACACAAGCTGTGGCCTAATTTTCCTCCTAAACCTGACTGAGTTTCAGTCTGTAACTACATTAAGTTATAATCAAAAGATGTCAGACTGTATTTGGTTGATTTTTAAGTGTGGGCCCTATTGTTCCACAATGAAATGCATAGAATGGAGAAAATGTAGACAAGGTATGAAAAGTGGTGAGACAGCTGCAGGAATGTAGGTAATTCTTCCAAAAACAAATTTAATGACAAAATATATTGTTTGTGATTGTCCTCCTTCTGATCTGATGGCTTATTGTTAAAGCAGCTCTAATCTATATTTCTCACAATAACATAGTGTGTAATGTGTTGGTTGTGGCTCGTAGTGATGAACCTATTATCAGTGACTCTGCAGCTCCTCTCGGCTTTACGGAGCTTTATAGTGAGTTTCAGCTCGTTGTTTATCTGTCCGGCTGCAACTTTACTGTTCTGGATCACTCTCAGCGCTCTTATAGCATCGTTTTCAGATAAAAAGCTGTAAAAAGCCGCTGTACACTACCTGCTCAGCACCAAACGACAAACAGACACAGTTAGCTGTAGACTAGCTGGTGAACATAGTGGAGCATTTAGCAGCTAAAGAGCCAGATATTTCCCTCAGGAGTTGGTAGAGAGTAAAAACAGAAGCTAAAAGAGAGTGAATATTGGACTTACATTCACCAGGTGGACAGAAACTCGACTCCAAATGAATGATAATGTTGCTCCATAACTGCTGGATGTGGAAATAAAGCAACTGTTTGCTAACAAGTTCAACATATTAATTTAAAAGGTGAAGATATTTCAGTGTTGTGTTAGTGGCCAAAAAAGACTGAAAACACAGTTAAGATTGGTTTATAGTTTATAGTACTTGTATAAAGGGACAGTGAAGTAGTGCAGTGTATGAATACTATGGAGCAGCAGCAGGACTTTATGTTCACATGTTGAGAGCTTCACGACGGCCTGAAGAAGACTTTAAGGTGAAGTCAGTGGTGTCAGAGCAGAAGATGCCAGAGGGCTCGCTAAGCTAATGAGTCAGGTTGGCTCAGTGTGAAGAGCGGGCCTGGACTGTCTGAAGCCTGAGCAGCAACAAAGCACAATGAACCAACTCCTGGCAGTCAGGGACAATCAGTCAGCCCCGCCGAGAAACAGAAAAGCACCTTCAGCAGCAGACTGATCCAACTCCCTCTGACGGCCTGAGACTCAGGAAGCCAATTTAGGGCCAAACAGTCTGAAAGAAGAAAGGAAGGGAGACCAGAGCCTTGGTACAAAGCAATAGATCACAATCTCCTCTGTATCTCCCACTTTAAAAACAGCAGAGATTGGAGGTTATATAATAAAACATTTACAGAGGAATCAATTTAAGACAATGATGTATTCACAGTTAGCCCTTTAAAGACTAGAAAATCAGTTCAAACAGCAGGTTTGATCTAGTTATGGCTGAGCTCAGATACACAGAATTTAGTCAAAATAGCCAGTAAACAATCTGTCTTGTTTTTTTACAGCTACATGCAAATTAGGGTCAGGTCTACTCCAGCCCTGATGGTGGTCCCTGGTGGAAAGCAGGGGGCAACAGCCCCTCCTGGTACTCCTGAGGACCAAAAAAATACTGCGAAAGTGCCCTCTAAGGTGCCCCCACATTATGATAAAGTGCCCTCAAGGTGCCCCCACAGTATGATAAAGTGCCCTCAAGGTGCCCCCACAGTATGATAAAGTGTCCTCAAGGTGCCCCCACAGTATGATAATGCCCTCTAAGGTGCCCCTACTGTATAATAAAGTGCCCTCTAAGGTGCCCCCACAGTATGATAATGCCCTCTAAGGTGCCCCCACAGTATAATAAAGTGCCCTCTAAGGTGCCCCAACAGTATGATAAAGTGCCCTCTAAGGTGCCCCCACAGTATGATAATGCCCTCTAAGGTGCCCCCACTGTATAATAAAGTGCCCTCTAAGGTGCCCCCACAGTATAATAAAATGCCCTCTAAGGTGCCCCCACATTATGATAAATGCCTTCTAAAGTGCCCCAACAGTATGATAAAGTGCACTCAAGGTGCCCCCACAGTATGATAAAGTGCCCTCTAAGGTGCCCCCACATTATGATAAATGCTGTCTAAGGTTCCCCCATAGTATGATAAAGTGCCCTCTAAGGTGCCCCCACATTATGATAAAGTGCCCTCTAAGGTGCCCCCACAGTATGATAAAGTGCCCTCAAGGTGCCCCTACAGTATGAGGAAATGCCCTCTAAGGTGCCCATATGAAAAACAATAGATACCAAAGTTCTGTAATGACCGTCTAGTTATGGGTAAATCAGGATGAAGTGCCCTACAGAGTTCCTCTATATGTGACAATCTAGAGTGCCGTATCGTCATGGTGCCCTTTCAGTGGAATAAAATGTGATAGTGCCTTGTAAAGAACCCTCAAAGATGAGAAAATATGATGTGCCCTTTAAATGAAGAGGAAGTAATGCAGTGCTCTAGGACGCTGATGTAATGGGGTAAGCTGGAGGCTCTGTATGGGTGCCCTTCTAGTGAACAAAAAAAACTCAAACAAAAAAATGTGATTTAGGGTTCCCCAAAGTCTAACATATTGAAGTGCAGAATTGGGTGTCCTTTCAATGAAAAATGGGCCCTATAGGGTACACTGTATCAGAGAAAAACAGTAAGTGGGGTCCATTGACAGCCTGAGTCTGACACTGACGGTGGTTGTAACACCTCTGAATCTGTTCGGTAACTGTCAAAAATGCCAGATAAAGAGTAACTTGTACACTTTAGCAGTTAAGTTACAACAATATCAGCAAACAACTATTCATAAATGAACACCAACACATGGATGAATCATAATACTGAACTAAGAACGAGATAAAAGTTTAATCATCTTCACAGGCTCTCACTTTCACCGCTCCCTCACCCGCACATATCATTCATTAGTGGAACTGATCAGGGATCAGATTAATGCTACAACAGCTCAGTGTGACTTCTGTATGAATGAATGTGTTGAAATCATTGGAGCTGCTTTTCTCCATGTCTCAAAATGTGCTAAATATTGTCTCAAACTGGCCCAGAGTCAGGGAGAAAACAGGGAATCACGCATGACTAAAATCTCTAAAAAAATGACATTCATTGTCGACTTAAGCTGAAATAAAATAATGATAATATTAGTCAGCTGTAGGTCAGTGATGAATGCAGTGTGTGGATGAGTCTATTGTGTGATGTATGTAAACAAAACCTTGAACAAAAACTGAACTGGCTGGTGGAAACCTGGAAGGAAGAGAAGAGATGTTAGAGATGTTCTTAACCAGCAGTGAACATCAACAAAAACAGTCTCGGAGCAACATCAGCCTCAGTTTGGGCCAGTCAACATTTTATGATAATAGTTAGAAAGGTTACTAAATTTGTTACTTATTATATTAGTTACTATTTCCTCTATTTTAAGATACAACTCAGTGTTTCTGGCAACGAGACGACGTCATAAAAAGAGTGTCAGTCAAAGCTCAAATGATGGAAAACCATGCGGTATTCATTTGAGGAATGTTACAGTCTCCTCCTCCTCATCGCTCCACACAGATCTGATGTTTTCATCTATGTGGTGATGTTCAAGTCACATGATTCATGTACGTCATCACCTCATATTTAGAGATTTTTATGAACTTTGGCTTTTCCACTCAGAGCGAAAATTGAAAAATGTGTATAAAAAGGTGCCATATATTCGTCACAGAGTTAGTGGAGCATTGTTAGCAGTGCTATTGTTCAGTAAAAGTTGGTCTACACAACAAGATATGGATATAATTGGTGTAAATATCCCCTCCACCCATTTCCAAAGTTAGCACAGTATTTTCCATCCCTATTTTGTATCGTTTAGGTGCAATCAACACCTACCTGATGAGGAAAATCAAACCTTACAAAGCTTCACAAAAGTATGTGGAATGAGCTACGACGTGACGCATGGAGGCGGCTGCATGTCAGGGTCAACTCCCACCCTGCTCACCACCCACCCCCCACCCCCACCTCACCCCCCCCCGTCCTGAAGCCAAACTGTCTCTGTGGTCCTCTGCCAGATCAGCTTGGCTCTCTGCCTGATATCAGTGAATCATTTCCTGCGCTGGGCAGCCGCTCGGCTCCAATCTCAGCAGCAGCAGCAGCAGCAGCACGGTGACAAAATGTGTTTTCTCCTCTCAGGCTAATTGAATTGAGGGTGCTGCATATTCGCCGCTGCGGCTCCTGGACAGCAGCGTCCTCTAAGGAGAGGTATTTCTGTGAGTTTTCGCTCTCCATCACCGCGCTGTGACAGGACACTCTGCTTTTAGAGAGGGAGGCAAAAGAGCTGATGGGATTGGTCCTGAGTGATGCCACACCTGCTGGCAGCCATTCTCCTTCATCCTGATCTGTTTTATATGGAAGGTTTTTGGTGACAAGAGTAGAAAAAGAGACACTTTTAATCTCAAAAAAGTCAAGATAGATTATCCAACTGAAAATAATACAATGATATCACCATAAGAGGAATTGTATGAAACAGCTCCAACAGATGTGAGGATGAAGGTGCCCCCGTTTTACATTAAGAAGTGAGTAAAAAACATCCATCAAGTTATGCGCGAGGTGGTTAAAATACATCCCGAGTATCCCTATAAATTATGTTTATGTCGGACGGTTCTACGAGTTACATCCGGTGCCAACGTTCAGTGCCAGTGAAGGAAAGAGGACACGTCCTTTATGTGAGAAAATAGAAAGTAAGAGTGTATATGTTGTTCACGTCCCGTCACAATCCAGCAGTTACTGTTTGGTCGTTATTTTAACTGTAATTGGTAACAAGAAGTTAAATTTTGCCTTTTTATTCACACAAATTTGACCACTGGAGGGTTTTTTGCACTAACTGTACAAACATTGAAGGTTACGTTTTCAGCCTTTGAAAATTATTTTACACTTTATTTCATTTCTTCATTTCTACCCTTTTAATATATTAAATTTTTTCTTTTACTTCTTTTATTAGTATTGTGTTGGTGCTTTAATAATTTTGACCCACTGATTTTTAGTATTCACAACACCTACAAGCTCTTTATGATAAAATTTTCTGAAACACATTTTCACCATCTTCAACTCATTTAATGCTACTGAAAACAAATTTGTGTCCATTTGTGTGTTTGTGTTTACTGTAAAAATCTCAAGACAGTGTTTATTATGAAAAGAACAAATACAGATTCATAAGTGCTGAATGTTTTCAGGAGCCAAACATGATGTTTAGTTTTCAGGTAAATGTGAAAGATTTGGTGCAAAACTTGACAAATGAATTGTAACTAAAAGATAAATTAAGCTAAACACAACAAAATCAAACAGGATGGAAGCCAGACCGACAAACAAGACACTGCTCACTCAAATCTACAGACACAGTTACCTTTGTGCTTTTAAAACATGGATTAAACTCATGATTCTGTCTTCTTTTGCTCTGAAAACCTCCTCTCTGACCAGTCCGTCCTGGAATCCTGCCTACAGGTTGATTACCTGTTAACATTTTGTGCTCGCTCGTCGATCGTTTCGTCATTAATGATCCTCTGTACCCTCCAGATGAGCAGCAGAAGTGCTCACTCCCGACAAAATAAACCCAAAAGAGCAAATCTGCAGTCACTGACTCATGAAAAACCAGAGACCACAGAGAGTACACACATCATATATCACTCTGCATATCTGCATATTTACAGTTTTATGCAGTATAACAATATCATAAAATTCTGATTTTATATTTTCAGTATTTTACTAGTTTGACCTTATTTCACAGACATGCTTCAGACATGATGTGTAACAGGGAACATGCAGCAGAGAGAGAGAGAGAGAGAGTGAGTTTGTAGCTTGCCAGAGGTTAGGAGATTCGCTTGGAGGAGAAAAGAGCAAGCCAAGCGTGCGGCCATTCTGTTCACACACACACACACACACACACACACACACACACACACACAGCAGGAGAAAGCGAGAGGCACATACTGTATCTGATGAATAGCTGAAATGGTATGGAAATAAAGGAGGACAGGAATATGCATGCACCTAAGCCAAGCACATGGCTGTGAACACACACACACACACACAAACACCCACACAGAAAGGCAGGGCTGATGAATGCCTGCAAAAAAAATGGAAATAAGGACCAGACTCTGCTGTCACTCTGACGGAAATATTTTGTTGTTTTTGAAATACAAGTCTCAAAGTCTGCATGAAGGTCTAGATCCAGACTAAACTCAACATCAAATCTGGACTGTGTGTTAGCATGTTATGTAGGAATATATAGTACATATAGTTGCTAGCAGGAAGACGTCATGGTCCTGTTCACACCTATTATTATTAACATGCATCTCCAGTGATCAGATCTCACCTCCCAGCTCTATATGCAAATAAACACGTACATCATTACTGTTACAAACACCACATGTGTTGTTTAATGCACTTCCTGTTTCTAGTCTGCCGGAAATTAAAAGAAGAAGAAGAAGAAGAAGAAGTTTGCAAAGCCCAAATGGAAATCAGACAGCGTGTTTTCTTGGTACTCCATCCATGAGAACCCTTTCTAATAATATAACGCTTTATATAACGCTTTTCAATAACTCAGAGTTGCTTTACACTCTACAGTAAGGGGCGGGGTTAGTAAGACAAAGGGCAGACTAACATAACACACATGAGGAAGGGGGGTGGGCGGTGTAAGAGAAGGCAGTGGTGAAGAGATGGGTCTTGAGGCGGGATTGGAAAACAATAAGGGACTTCCAGAGCCTGGGGGCTGTCCTGGGGAAGGCTCTGTCCCCGAAACTGTGAAGGTTGGACTTGGGGACTTGGAGAGAAGGTCAGCAGAGGTGGATCTGAGGGACTGAGAGGGTTGGTAGGTAGTCTGTGAGATATGTTGGTGAAGGGCTTTGTAGGTGATGACCAGGATTTTGTAGTTGATCCGGTAGGAGACAGGAAGCCAATGGAGATCTTTCTTTTAGGACTGGGGGGTGATGTGGTGCCAGGATTTGGTGTGAGTGTGAGTTCTGGACCAGTTGGAGGGTGTTGATGGAGATTGCACTGATGCCTTTTGTTGTGGCTTCTTCTTGTTGTTTCACACTTTAATATGATGCCGTCGGTGAGTTGGCGGTCCTTCAGTGTGGCCCAATACACATCCACGTACACACTCCTAAAGGAATGTGGCCACATGGGGCCCAGACCACCTCCTGATGTGGTCTGAGAGATCAGATCTCAATGTGTCTTGAGTGTGTTCACACCTGTAATGTCCACCTGAGACACATTTTAACGCCAGGTGTGAACAGGACCAGGTCTCAAAAGTTTGCAAGTTGACCACGAAGATATAGAGTTCAAAGAGGACAGAGAAATATGGTCGACACAGTCTGTGTTAATCCTGCAGCTCTTGACCAGTGGACCCTTGGATCGATGCCATTTCTTCCACTGAGTCGAGCCACTGTAACGTCTTGTTGAATGTGCATAGTTTTAATTAAATATCATGACGGGCTGTTGCATGTGTGTGAGGGTTTTTTATTAAAGGTGAACTTTCCACCTCCAGTGTGTGTTTCCAGGTGTTTTCAGTGTAAAAAGCAGTATAAACCCTGTAAAAGTAAAAACATCTGCAGGTTAGCAGACCTCTGTAGCTCCTCGTCTCTGCTGGAGACAACGATGACTATGATTGACTTTCTAAAGCCGCATCAGTGACATCTCATGACGTGGTCTTCGATGCTTGGACAGATTTCACATTTTCACGTCACTTCCTTGACAAACACTTTGCAGAGCCTTGAAAGTTACACAGCTTATATTATGACTTATTTTATATGCTAGTCAGTCTATAAATAAAGTTATTTTCAAGTCATATGAGATGAATGTGATGGTTGCAGCATTTTTAAACGACTGAATAGGTAAAATTTTCTGGTCTGCGGAGTGTAAATGACTCTGTTTACATGCTGTTTGTTTATCATACATGGTGCAACCAGGCGACATGTTTTATACGTGTTCATAAAGGAACCTGCATGATACTATCAACACGCGTGTGTAGACGGTAGTGAATGTCTGACTACATGAAACATGAAACATGTAGGGAATTAATGTGTTGTGTCATATGGCTGCAGATTTATGGACACACACACACACACACACACACACACACATTCACAGACAGAACACTGTGGGCTTCGGTGTGTGTGTGTGTGTGTGTGTGTGTGTGTGTGTGTGTGTGTGTCCTTCCTGAGGGCGATGCTTGTTTGGTTGGTGGGTCGTCTATGTCGGTGTTTTGACCCAGAAATCACTCTCTTTCTGTTTCATAACATCGTCGTCTCTTCACTCTCGGTGGCTGCAGTTAAAATCCGTCTGTTACTGAACTTCATCACACACACGTCCAACCGTTCAAACTAACTCACTTTGTATGACGTCTAAATGAAAACGAAAGGACGAAAACCTGCTTCTTTCGAGGTTATTATCCTCCAATAAAAGTCTAAACTAAAAAATGTAAAAATTTAGTTTTCATATCTGCGATAAAAGTTAAAGAAAATGAAATGGCTCGTCTGCAAGATGCAAAAATTTGTATGTTTTACTTTTTTACTTTTCTTTCTCTCCGTTGTATTTTCATTATTAGGCAGCACAGCACTGACATTAAACATGTTGTAATGAGTTCAGTCTTTATTAAAGACTAAAGGTCTGGTTGCAACAGAACATAGTAGTAAACAACAATAACATAAAGACTCAACGGGAAAGAAAACATCATTAAAAATGAGTCAAAAACACTGGAAGCTCTGAACAGATATGAAAGTTTCTGTTCAGTAATTTGCGGAGATTAAAGTGAATTTTTGTGCAACAGAAATTTTTTTTTTTCTGTTCTGTTCTCACGACTTTGGGAATGCATTACGTCAGCGGGGGGGGGGGGGGGTCCTGACAAGTATAGAGGTACAAACAAACGTGTACGTGACCGAGTGTTGGAGCTTAATGGAAACCAGTTCATCAGGAGCTACTGTACTTGACATACGTGTGTGTGTGTGTGTGTGTGTGTGTGTGTGTGTGTGTGTGTGTGTGACTGGGTGGATGACAGCTTTTGATAAGAATGGAAAACAGAGCTAGATTTTCCTTTGATGTGGACACACACACACACACACACACACATGCACAAACACACACACACACACACACACACACACACACACTTCAGAAATCAGATTTGGGAGCTGTGAAGAATAAATGCATGAAGGGTTGAAAAACGAGGCCTGTCTAATCATTCAATTAGGATACAAGGCAGATGGTCTGGACACACACACACACACACACACACACACACACACACACACACACACACACACACACACACACACACAGTTTGTCAGTCTTGCTCTCCTCTGACTTTTGTGACTCTGTGTGTAATCCTATAGTCAATCTCTCTCTCTCTCTCTCTCTCTCTCATTGCAATCTATACTCGATCGCCCTGTTTCCGAGTGTTAATTAGACACTACTGGCGGCCTATATACTTCATTACCTGGACATCCCATAATAATTATCTGACTGTAAATCTGGATATGGAAACATAGTGTTTTACTGCATCGTTCTCACGTTGTATAATTAAAAGTATGAAGATGTGAGACGTGAGGAGTTCAGGTATCAGGACTTGCTGTGGGACGATTCATGACTCCAGGGTTGTGTTTACTGTATTAAATGATATAAGGCTGCAACTAACAATTATTTTCATTAATTGATGAATCATTTTGTCTATTAATTGGCTGTTGTAATTTCTTAGAGCCTGAAGTGACGTCTGCAAATGTTTTGTTTTGTCAGTTTAGTTTCATGCTCGACTCATAAAAGCTTCAAATTCTCCAAATGTTTAACATTTTTCCGTCAAAAATGACCACAAAGATGATTCGTTTATCAAAATAGTTGCAGAATAATTTTCCGTCAATCGACTAATCGTTGCAGTTCTATAATAATAAACAGCTGTGTGTAACAGAGGCGCCGTCTGTCTGCTGTGTTTTTTATGTTTTTCTGAGTAACGAGTGACTCCGATGCTCAGATTAACACAAAGACTCAAAGACCTGAAGTCAAAGTAACACAGTTATTAACTTTAGACAGTCTGAACACTAACATTAACTCTAACAGCTGATGTGGTTCCTGCTCTGAAACATCTCAACTATCTGTGTGTGTTTATATGTTAAAGAGTCTATATTTATATTCTGAGGCTCTACTGGAATATTAAAATAAAAATGCTGCTTTTAGCTTCTCAAATGAGATGATTTAATGCTTTTTTCTGTGTCATACATGACAGTAAACTAATGTATTTGGGTTTTGAACTGTTGTTCTGACAATATCAGACATGTCAAGACGTAACCTTTGACATTTAAACAGGCATTTTCACTATTTTCTGACATTTTGTAGACAAAACAACTAATCGATTAATCGTGAAAATAACTGTGGATAGTGGATACGAAACTGGATTTGGATTCGATAAAATGCTATTTAACTACACAAAGAGCCTTAAATCTTAAAATGAATCCTAAAACAAACAGGAAACCAGTCTTAGTGGAGTCACATGATATCTTCTTCTGGTTGTCATTAAAATGTAGGAGCAGAATCTCGCTAATATGATGGAAAATCAAAATTCGGGTCAGAACTTAATCAAATAAAATTAAAATTTAAGCCTAAATCAAAAAGTACTTCTACAGTAATTCAATTTTAGGATATTTTACATATTCTTCTTGTGATAAATACCCTACTGTACGGCCACCATAACTATCTGTAAAACTAAATGTCACATAACTGTAGAGCTGTTTACATGCAGTAGTTTGGTATCTTGTTATCGTATAACACTCTGCTGTGTCGTGGAGCTTTGTGAAGGTGTTCAGCGTGTCACCGTTGTTAGCGTTCGAGGCGTCGAGCAGCAGAGCAGGTGTGATTGTGCTTCATCAGGTCGTAGAGAGTTTTCAGACTGATTGCCGCCTTCTCAAACGGTCCGAGCTTGCTGGCGGATAATGAGCGAGGTGAAGCCGTGGGCCGTCCGGAGCGGGGGGGGGGGTGGGGGGTTGGGGGGGGGGGGGGACGGTGTCTCAGAGGAACGTAATCATCCTGCCGGTGAAGAAGCCGTTCAATCACGGCTCCGTCCCGACGCTCGGAGACACTCCAGGCACTCGAATCAAACGCTCCTCATCTCATGACTCAAGGATTCAAAATATACTCAACAAGTGTTTTAGCAGGCTGCCCGCAACCAGTTTGTTCTAGTGCCGGGAATTTACCTTCATCACTGGAGGAGAAGGCCACTGTTATTTACATTTTATTTACTATTTCCCCAAAATACTAACAATAAATTGATCCTACTAACCGTGTGTGTGTGTGTGTGATATATATATACATATATATCTTATTCCTCTAGAGCTTTGCAAGTATTTAGTTTCACGATATATCAGATAAATGAAAGAATGTATTTTAGTTTTGACTTATGAGTTAATTGTACTATAAAATAAGTAGTTTGATGCTGTGTGAAATCTGATAAATTGCCTCAAGTGATGTCACTTGAGTCAGCGTCGGCTGCGGTTTGAAAGTAAAATAATCTGGAGGTTTACCTGCTGGAGGCTAACAGCTACTAGCATAACACACCTGAATCTCCAGCTGAACTGTCGGCGGTTGAGCTGCATTGTGGGTAATGTAGGTGTTGCACCCTCAAAACGGAGTAGGGCTACTTTCCATTTTCTTGTGACAACTTTTATTTTAGGCTCGGTTCAGTTAAAATACTGAGAAAAACTTTCGGCTCACAACAACAATAACACACTTTTTTTTTTTTTTTTAGAACTTCTCTTAAAGGGACAGCGCTCCAACAAATGCAACCTCCTCTAATGACAAAATGTGACACTATTATAGCCACGTGATGCCTAATATGTTAGCAGGAATGTTAACAGAATAAAAGAATATATAAACATCTATAATTACACTGTAAACATAAACTCAAGACAACCTTTTGCCAGTCGTACCTTCTTCTTCTATGGTACAACATAGACGATATCTCTGCCTCTGCTGCATCCATTTAGATCCTTTGTTTAAAGACTGTCCGTTGTGAGTCTGACTGTTGTTGGAGTTCAAAGATAAATCTACTGATGAGTCCTTTAAAGGGTTAATTGATAATGACAGTCAGCTGCTGTTAACAGGTAGAACTGGTGCAGTGTTTGACCTCTTATTAGCACTGTTGCAGTTTTTTGTTTGTTTGTTTGTTAAAAGTGACAATAAGCCGCTTGGATGCAACAGTTTCTGCAGCTGTGATGTGGACAGATTCATGTAAAAAAAACAACTTTATCTTTTAAAGAGGAAACTTCTCCAAGAACAGTTTGTTTGATGTTTTCATCATCTGTATAATCCTTCAACACTTTCCTCAATGTATCTTCTTATTGATTATTGGCCAAATGTAGGAAATTTGATGTCCAGATATTTTGAGCAGCTTTTTGAAGTTTGGTAGCAATGTTGTTGAAAGGCATTCTGGGTAATGTAGGAAACCTCTTACTGTAGTAGACAAAAACTTCACCAAAAGCAGAAAAAAATCAGGATTTTAAAGAGTTTCCTATTGATTATTAGTGATGTATTAATCCCGTCTGTGTGTGTGTGTGTGTGTGTGTGTGTGTGTGTGTGTGTGCAGCTGGTATACTGGGCCAGTCAGCAGCAGGATCAGGATGAGAAGATGGCTGGCTGTGTGTTTCCAATGGGACCAGAGAGCTTTCAGCGCTTCACGCCGGACTCCCTGGCGGCCATCGAACAGCGCATCGCCCAGGAGGAGGCCCGACGCAAAAAACACTACCAGGAGGTACACACACACACACACACACGCACACACGCACACACACACACATAGTCTCATCATTTCAGAGGACATTACATTGACTTACATTCATTTCCTGGAGACTTATCCTAACCTTAACAGAGCATAAGAAGGGAGGCGAGTCCCCACAACACGACTGTGTAAACAAATTTACGTCCCCACAACACGAGGAATACCTGGACCACACACACACATACACACACACACACACACGCACACCAAACATCCAGGATGGTTTATCATTAATTAACCGAGTGGAAACAGGAATCAAAAGATTATGATGGAGTGTGAAACTTCAATAAAATAGAGCGATGTGAGGCTGTATCACTGGGCAGATGTTGCAGAGTTGGTGATGTTGTTTGCGTGTGTGTGTGTGTGTGTGTGTGTGTGTGTGCGTGTGTGCGTGTCAGGACCTGGGCGACGTGCAGATCCCCCGGCCCCGGCCCGACCTGGAGGCAGGAAAACAGCTGCCGCGCATCTTCGCCGACATCCCGTCTCATCTGGTGGGCGTTCCCCTGGAAGACATCGACCCATACTACTTCAAAGACCAGAGGGTAGGTCACCCAACGTGTGTGTGTGTGTGTGTGTGTGTGTGTGTGTGTGTGTGTGTTTGTTAGTGTGTGTGTGTGGATGAAGGTTTTTTTGGAAATACCCCTCTCTCTCTCTCTCTCTCTCTCTCTCTCTCTCTCTCTCTCTCTGTCTTTCCTGTTGGAGAATCCCTGGAAGATAAATCGACTCTTCGGTAGCGTACTGTACTGAAGACTAGAGGGGAGGTGACCGTGTGTGTGTGTGTGTGTGTGTGTGTGTGTGTGAGTGTGAGAGAGACAAGGAGAGAAGAAGACAAAATGAAAGCAAGGAAAGAGGAGAGACATTGTGTCCCCTCTCCTTCTCTTTCTCCTCCACAGCTCACCTCCGTCTTCTCTGTTCTTTCCCTGCTTACAGCTGGTATGAACATGTGATCTGTTCCTGGATAACGACGTCTCTAATTTGTCACTTTCTCTCTCTCTGTCCTTTCTGTCTTTTTCGCTGCTCTCTAGTGAAGTTTCTCTCTCCGGGGAGTTTTCCTCATCCTTCATTCCTTTCTGTCTCTCTCAGTTTCTCTTTTCCTCACGTTGCCTCTCTCTCTCTCCTCTCGCTCTCTCTCTCTCTCTCTCTCCGTTTAGCTCAGGTGTGTTTGTCTCCTCTGGGTTTTAACTAGAAAAAGCATCATCCAGG
Organism: Thunnus albacares; assembly: GCF_914725855.1. NCBI lineage: Eukaryota > Metazoa > Chordata > Actinopteri > Scombriformes > Scombridae > Thunnus > Thunnus albacares. Next base: position 3,045,536 of record NC_058126.1, read on the forward strand.
GTGAACACACACACACACACACACACACACACACACACACACACACACACACACACACACACACACACACACACACACACACAGTTTTTGGGTTTTAGCTAGTGCAGGGTTTCAGGATTTTATCTCAAACTGAAACATAATGTTCATTTTACTTTTATTGGGATTTAAAGGTTTATTTCAACCGTACATAGTTACCGTGGGTGTAGATCCTTCTGTGGTAGCCATGATGGTTAATCCAGACGCTACTTCCTGTGTCAGAGACCAGCATTTGAAATAATCATGAATAATCATGTTTATTTGTAAAGCTGGAGGAGTCAAATGTCTGGACTCACTGTCTCATTCAGGGGAAGGGATCAGTACTGAACGTTGTTTTGCACGAGTCCTCGTTGCCCCAAATCTCTATAACAGAGCTGACTGCTGCGTCTCGCACGCTTGTAGCGTCCACACAGGAAGCGTGTCTGCTGCGGCGCTTCTGCCACTGGCAGCCTTATCTTTCTATCGTGTTCCTTGTCTATTTCTGCTGAGAACTGCACGCATCAAGGCGAGACCTCGAATCTCTAGATGAAGCGACGCAGCAGCCTCGCGTGAGTCTGTCTCCCGCGGGCTGTGTGGCTGCTTTAACCTGTTAACATGGCGCCGAAATGAAAAGCAAGAGGTTCCGCGACGCACACGCGCTGCTAACGCATCCAGTGTGTCCCAGGCGTTAGCACGACCCACAGAGTCACAATAATCACCACAGTTATAGGACGTACGTTGAAATAAACCGAAATTCTCCTCAGAGTTGCATCTGTAGATTTTAGTGCGGAGGAGTGTGGAGGCTGGTATGAACTTCTTTAGCAGGTTCTCTCTCTTTTTTCATTCTTCATACAACTATTTCTGCCACTTTTCACGTGGACGACCGAGTGCAACACGACAAATTCCTCCCAGGAGAGACGGTCTGAAAATGAGCAGCATTATTCCGCCTTCATGTGCGGCTCCCGAACAGATATAAACACTTTTACCTTCAGATGTGGTCGGATGGGAATGTTGTACAAACATTTTTTCCGTTCCAGAAAGGACAGAAGTTCACCACCAGAGACAGGGTTAACATCCTCCATGTGTTTAGGTTTAGACTACAACAACACTTTGGTTAAAGGAATAGTTCAACATTTTGGGAAATGTGTGTATTTCTTGCTAAAAGTTAGATGAGAAGATTGAAACCGTTTTCATGAAGCTACTGCTGGTTGTTTTTTTTTTAGCTTAGCTTAGCATAAAGACTGGAAACAAGGGTAAACTGTTAGCGTCTGACCAAAAGTAACGAGAACAGCCTGCTGGCACATCTAACGCTCACTAATTAACATATTATATCTCAGTCGTTTAATCTGTACCATGAATCAGCTGCAACTAAAGATTATTTTTCCGATTAATCTATAAAATGTGAGAAAATACTGAATAACGTCTGTTATAATTTCACAGCCCAAGTTGACGTCTTCATATGTCTGGTTTTGTTTGATCAAAGATGCTCTGTTAACTAACTGTAGGAGACACGAAAAACACATAAAATCCTCACATTTGAGAAGCTTGAACCAGTAAATATTCTGAGCGACTCATCTAAAAACGCTCATACTTCTCTGTCAGTCCATGAAATCTGCGGTTTTTGTGTCCAAGTCAGAGGCTTCAGCCAAAAAACACCAAACAATAGCTGCCTCAATTTACAAAAAAAAAAAAAAATGACACAAAGAATGAGAACAATTCACTGTCTTTTCCAACAATATGTCTAGACAGTGTTCCCAAAATAACACTGGAAGTCTTTTACCTTTTGTTTAAAATGTTGATGTCTTGTCGTTCTCAGAATAAAACTACATCTTCTCCAAATGTATCTGTTATATTGTGAAAACATAGTATCATGAATGCATTTATTTCTTCTGTCTTACCCTGTTTCAACATATATAAAATAATGTTTGTAGTTTATTTTCCAACAATATATCTACTAACATATACTTTTCCTCTTTCTTTTTCTTCTCTTGCAGACCTTCATAGTCCTGAACAAAGGGAAGGCCATCTTCCGTTTCAGTGCCACATCAGCTCTCTACATCTTCAGCCCTTTCCACCCCATCCGCAGAATCGCCATCAAGATCCTGGTTCACTCATATCCTTACGCAGTCCTGTATGTTCACTCTGCATGATGGCGTCTGTACGATACGCTACTGACCGCAGGGAGATATCTGCAGGGAGCTCAGAGGTCAGAGGTCAGTCACAGAGCGGCACCGAGGGCGACTCTGAGGGCAGTGTGGCTGTAAACACAAACAAATAGACGGAGGTCGGGTTGGTTTGTCGCTGCGGGCGTCTGAAGCCGCGTCACAGCTTCGGTCTCATGTTGTTGTGTGTTATATCGTTGCAATGAATGATGGGAAGCGAGAGGAATCCTCATTAGGACATACAGCTATGAAGTTATAGCGTAAGTGACGTATAAATATTTAAAACTGACAGAAGATGATGTGTGTGTTTGTTTATTTATCTGTTTATTGGTTTATTTAACAGGGACATTAATAAACATTGGTGTAAATGTGCCAGACGCTACTCTTCATCTGTAGATCTTTAAAAAAAGAATATATGAGTTAAAATTACAAAGTTATTGAGATCATAATATTTATAAGCACTCAGGGCAATAATAAAAGGAGAAAAGCATATTAATGTTAATAAAGAATATACAGTAGACGTTATACTAGACTGTCAGGTAGTAATTAAAACACAAACACAATACAAGACAAGCAAAGCAATGAAATGTGAATATTAATGTTAATATAAATATTGACTGAGCAGCGTTATTAGACACTAATCGAAACATACAAAGCAGAAACATCAAATACATGAATGTATTAAACAGACAAACAACAGACTGAGTGAATAAATGAATCATGTGACTTAAACGTCACTGAAGAGCTGTAAACATCAGATCTGTGTGGAGCGATGATGAGGAGGAGGCTGTAACCTTCCTCACATCAATACATGAAACTAACAGAAACGTCATATTTCCATCATGTTTTACATCGTTTCAGCTTTGACTGTCGCTCTGTTAATGATGTCATCTCGTTGTGTCTTCTTCTTCTTCTGCGACGGTTTAACGGCACCGACTGGAGGATTAGTTTATCTGCTGATTCATTTTCATTTTCTTTTGCCAATTTTCTGGAAGTTTGGTTAAAATCTGCATTTACAGTTCGATGGAAACAGCTTCAAGCAAACTGACAGCTGACATAAAAAAACATGTCTGCTAAGTTTCACACTCTCTATTTATCATAGTGCAGACGTAATGTTGTATCGGCATCTTTATGAAAAAGATTTGACCTGCAATCAAACAACTCTTTGAAAAAAAATAAAGATACAAACACTAAATACACACTAACACCTGATCTGAGACATTCAGACTATATACAGTACGGATCTACATGATCACGTGATCACTAATGATCACATGATCACATGATCACATGCAATTAAACGATTATTTTCATTTTCTCGATTAGTCGATTGGTCTTTAAAATGTCAGAAAATGGTGAAAAATGTCGATTTCTGTCTCCGAAAGCTCAAGGTGACACATTTGAGAGGCTTCAATCAGAGAATTTTAACTTTCAGTGATTAATCGATTATCAAAATTAAATTTCTGTCGATCAACTAATCAATTAATCGACTAATTATTGCAGCTCTACACAACGACCATGTTTTGTATTTGGCCTCTCTTGCTTTTTTTTCTCTCTTTCTCGGCAAAGATGTCAAATTTTGGCGTCATTTAAATGTGTTTTGATGGATAAAACAAATGTTTAAACACCAGAATCCACCAAATACAGAAAGTACCAGAAGAGTTTAACCAACTTTATCTTCAGCAGCGTTACGACAGCGCGGCTCTCTGAATGCGTCTCTGCTCTCAGTTTAAAGATCTGGAGCGTCTGTGCTGACAGGTTAGCATACACAACGGTCTGTGATGGGTTATATGCAGTTTAGCTTATACTATGTTGAGTGATCGCAGGCTTTAACTGCAAAACAAAACACGTCTTGTACTCGTTATTTCAACATTAAATCCTGACCGACTATATGATGCTAAAACTAAAAGATGAATTAGTGTTAAATTTGCTTTGGAGTTGATTTATTGAGGCTCTAATAGGGTTTTTAATGTCATTTGTGATTTGTTTACATGGTTATTAATGGTTAGTTTGTATGTAAAGTTTATTAAATGAATCATTAACACCTTCAGCTGGACTCAGTATGACATCACCAGTTAATAAAACCTTGAGAGAAACTATGGATTTAAAGATGAAGTGATAATAGTGAACTCCTGTCCTGCTAAATGACTTTAATGTTGATGGGCTCTGCATTAATTAAGTAAAGATAAATGTAACGGTGATGATATTCTTAAAGAATATGTGATTCATGGAGTTTAGTTTAGACTATTTTAAATGAAACGTGCAACAGTTTAGCATTAAGATCAATTATCAGGATCAATCATAGAGATTATAGGCTGTTACATAATATTAATCACGTTATCAATTATATTTACTGCTCTTTAACCGTGTTTAGCTGCTTTACATTGTCTTTACCTCCTGAATCCTCTCTGAAAGTGAAGAGTTTATACTGGATCCTACAGCTGGACGCTTTCCAGACACACGTAAAGGAATAACAGTGACTCTTTGTGTGTGTGTGTGTGTGTGTGTGTGTGTGTGTGTGTGTGTGTGTGTGTTTGAATCAGAGAGCTCGTCTTGTTGGTTGTATTTCTAAGCCAGATATCATCCTGAGCTGTCTGCAGAGCCATAAACATGACCAGTAAATATTACCCAGCCTTCATCAAGGTGGTTTCTGCTCTCTCTCTCTCTCTCTCTCACACACACACACACACACACACACATACACACACACACACACACACACACATATATACACACAGTGCATGGGAGGTTGGGCCAAAATCTGAAACCCTTTTCAGACAGTGGATACATACATTAACACTGCCGGCTTCATCTTTCTCGTTAAGTGAGGAGCTGCTGCTTCCAAATTGTTTTCCCAGTTTGTTTTCCTATTTCATTTTGTCTTTAAAGTGGCTATAATCGATATAATCAATATTTTTTATAACTCCACAGTCTGATCTGTCAGTGTGTAATGTGTTTGGCTCGTAGTGATGAACCTACAGAGAATTATCAGTGACTCTGCAGCTCCTCTCGGCTTTACGGAGCTTTATAGTGAGTTTCAGCTCATTGTTTATCTGTCCGGCTGCAACTTTACTGTTCTGGTTCACTCTCAGCGTCTCTCATAGCGTCGTTTTCAGAGGAAAAGCTGTAAAAAGCTGCTGTACACTACCTGCTCAGCACCAAACAGACACAGTTAGCTGTAGACTAGCTGGTGAACATAGTGGAGCATTTAGCAGCTAAAGAGCCAGATATTTCCCTCAGGAGTTGGTAGAGAGTAAAAACAGAGCTAAAAGAAACTTAATGTTAAGACTTAATACTCCTAAAAACAAGTCTGACATCACAGACACACACATTTAAAAAATATGAAATATATTTTGCAACACATTACGATGCATCTGAATATAACTAGTCTAACCTACTGTATAAATAATTAAAATGTTTGAAAATAAAATACCTTAAAAAAGAAATAATTTTAACTGTCATGAGACAACTAAAGGATATAAAGTTTTGCAGATGTAAGATTCTTTTTTTACAGGGTTAGGGAGGGTTAGGGTTAGGGTTAGGGAGGGTTAAGGTTAGGGTTAGGGTGAGGTTAACCCTAACCTTAAATGAGGGACAGTTTAAACTTAACACTCAACGTTTTGTGCAAAATCTGAAGTAATTACATTTATAGAGTGTATAGAAAGACATCTGTCAGTGTTTACTTCATCTTGTGAAATTTGTAGCAAAAACAAAAGCATTGCATTTTATATTTTTTCTCATTATAACTCAACTGGCCTAAAAATATGTGAAAACATTAGTTTAACTTAACATAACAAGGAAAACATGTGATTTTGGATGATGGTTGGATTACCTCCAGCTGTGGGATTTCGGCCTGCCGTCAGTCCCTTTCCCACACGCCGCGAGCTCCAGACGCCACGCCAACATGACAGATATTACTTCACACCCAAAACTCAACAAACCCCCATCACCTCACCTCACACTCCTCTATTTTTACCGTGGGAGGTGGCTACTGGTGTTGAGAGATGTCGCGCCGGCGGACACGCCGCTGTTGTCAGGGGGATAAGTAGGTGAAGAGGTCTGCAACGGAGGTGTGGTGATGCTGATGTGCTGGGTGTGTATGTGTGTATGTGTGTGTGTGTGTGAGTGTGTTGTGTGTGGGGGGGTGTCCCTACAACTCGTGGTGATGGAGTAGACTTATAGTATGTGTGTGTGTGTGTGTTTGTGTGTCAGTGTTTTTTGATCAAGTGTGTTCTGGATTGCGGCCCGACCATGGTGGCGCCACAGTGACAAGCTGTGGTGTGAGGCGGACACACACACACACACACACACACACACACACGCACACACACACACACACAGTTCATTTAGTTGCAGATTGTGTTTTTGCTGTTTTCTCAGTTTAAACGCCAAACACAGACTGTTTGGACTACATATCCCACTGGGCTTTGCTCAGAGGGATTTTTGGTTTTGTGTCCCATGAGGCTTTGCTGTGGGACCCCAAAGCTGCACTGCAACAACCAGCTGTGTGTCTGAAGTGTTTTCATTTAAACTGTGTAAAAAAGAATTCACTGGCTTTTTAACAGTGATGTTTAGTAGATTATAATCTGTATTTTAATGGCATTTGATGACTATATTTTCAATATATAACTGCTTAAAAACATGCAAACAGTGAGATCGTCTTACAAAAATTAGTGCATTAGTACTACAGTGATGGTTCGTCTGTATGTGAGCTTTAATGTCACATCCAGTAGCTTTAAATCATGTTGCATTAATTTTATATTAGCACAAGGTAAAACACAGTGTTTGCAAGTCTCAAGTCCTTTGGTGTCGTCTAAGCAAACTGCACGTCATTTGTGAGACTTTCCAGCTGTTAAAATGACACACTTGAACATTTTTCATTTAAAACTGTGTTAATATTGTTTAAAAACAAGCTGAGAGGAGCTCAGTGCTGGTTTCTGCTGCTGCCATGTGAAGTAGTCACATGTTAACTGTGGTTTGATCTGTTTTCATGATAGAACAGGATGTTCCGGTTCAGTGTAGGTTGTTGTTGTTGTTGTTGTTGTTGTGGGCAAGTATGTGGCTCATAAATAAGACTTGTGGGATTTTCTTTTAACAGATCAATCATAAGATGAGACTTTAAGGATGAACTGCAGTGATTTTGTGTTTCCAGTCGTTCTCTGTGTAAGAAGCAGTATTAAGCCTTTTGTGGCTCCAGAGGGAGCTGCTGTGAAATCTGATCAATCACTTCGAGTGATGTCACTTAATAATACGTTTATTTATAGAGCAGTTTTCAAGCAGTAAGCATAAAGAGCTTTCAAGTGAGAAACTCAAACATAAACAACATTTAGGACAATTGCAAGAGGTAGAAGACAATTAGTTATAATATATAAGTATTAAATATAAACAGGACCAGTCAACAGTTTGGACTCACCGTTCTTCTCTCTTCAATGAAAGTATGTTCAAACTTTTCACTGGTACTGTATGTAGATATATATATATATATATATATATGTATATATGTATATATGTATATATATATATATGTATATATGTATACTATATATATATAACTCTGATATATATATACAGAAATAACTCGCAGACATTAATTAACATTAGGAAGGAGTGAGGAGAGAGGAGAGAGTGAGGAAGAGTGAGGAAGGAGTGAAGAGGGAGTTAGGAAGGAGTGAGGAAGAGTGAGGAAGAGTGAGGAAGAGTGCGGAAGGAGAGAAGAGGGAGAGAAGAAGGAGTGAAGAAGGAGTGAGGAAGGAGTGAGGAAGGAGAGAGGAAGGAGTGAGGAAGGCGAGAAGAAGGAGAGAAGAAGGAGTGAAGAAGGAGAGAGGAAGGAGTGAGGAAGGAGTGAAGAAGGAGTGAGGAAGGAGTGAGGAAGGAGAGAAGAAGGAGAGAAGAAGGAGTGAAGAAGGAGAGAGGAAGGAGAGAGGAAGGAGTGAGGAAGGAGTGAGGAAGGAGAGAGGAAGGAGTGAAGAAGGAGTGAGGAAGGAGTGAGGAAGGAGAGAAGAAGGAGAGAAGAAGGAGTGAAGAAGGAGAGAGGAAGGAGTGAGGAGGGAGAGAGGAAGGAGTGAGGAAGGAGAGAGGAAGGAGTGAAGAAGGAGTGAGGAAGGAGTGAGGAAGGAGTGAGGAAGGAGTGAGGAAGGAGTGAGGAAGGAGTGAAGAAGGAGTGAGGAAGGAGAGAGGAAGGAGTGAGGAAGGTTGCTCGGCATCTCCAAGACTCAGCAAAACAGGAAGTTATCAATAAGATAGAAGCTGATTGGCTGATTACTAATAATATATTTTTAAGCAAAAACTAAACCAAACAGTTTCAAGTTGAAACTTCTAGTAGTTTTAGATTATTGATAGATACAGATTGATTAAAGGGGGAAATTAGAGGGTTAAAGTTGAAATGGTTTGATCTTTAATGACTAAAGCTGAGAGTACGTCGTTCTCATTAAACAATGACAGAAAGACCGAGAGGAAGGATGTGAGGAAGAAGAGAGAATGAAGGAGAAACACAAATGTGGAAAGAAGGAGAAAAAGGTGGATGTGGGAGGTGTAATGACATTACCGGTACGGTGGCCTGGGAGGTCCATAACAGCAGGGCTATCATTACGGCGTAATTAGCTCCTGGCTCTGCGGTGGCGGCGGCGGGGGGACATTTGCGTTGTTTGTCAATCTGTAACCGTATTATCTCGCCGCCTGCCACCGCGCTCCAGCAACATCATTACAGCCGGCACTCAATCAACAATTACCCCGCCGCTCAGACAACTTTTTCAGCTCAGAGTTTGGGCCGCTTTCACACAGGGAGTATGTTCCTTCTGCCAAATTACAATAATTATGATTCATTTATAGCCGTGATTGACAGCTGAGCCACGTTGCACAAAGTCTCTCTCCCACCTCGTCGCGTGTAGCGTGCCGAACGAGGCAGGTGAAGGTGATATTTAACATGTATTCGCTGGCTTCTGACAGTTTGGAAAGTTACTGCTTCCCCATTATATGATGATTAGACAAGAGCAGGCCCCCCCCCCCTTTTTTTTTCTCCCATCGGTGCTGTTAATGGCATATTAATTTGCTGTATTGAATGTGGCAGGCATCAGCAGGAAGGGAGCGGTGAAACACACATGCTCGCTCCGTACGCAGCCTTTCAGTTCACTTCGTCTTTATTTAGCACTAATGGGAAATCAGTGAAAGGTATTTCAAAAAAAAAGCTTGTGTAAAAATCACTTTGGCATGTAGTCAGTACACACATGGCAGCAAAAAAAAAAAAAAAAAAGAGACGTTTATACATTTAAATTTCAGGCGTTAAGCTGACAATCTCCAGAGAGACTCACAGTGAGAGAACAAGTCATAAAAGCTTCAGTTACAATGAACATATTTCCATTTTACATTTGACTTGCTGCTCTTATCCACAGAAAAGTGCAATGAATGGACTGTTTCTCTATCTGGAACACATTGTCCTCTATGCTAAACTCCACCTACCTGCTACCTGACAAACTATGAAAACTATTTACAGATTTCAGGTTATTGCAGGTCAAATTTCTGACTCTTATGACAGTTTTAGTGATTTTTTTTTTTTTTTTTTATCTCATAAATAATAGATTTTCTTGCCAACAGTGCAGTATTGGGAGTGAACCTGTAGACAATCATATCTACTGATTATAGAAAGAAAAACAGACTACAGGCGGTGTATGAAATGGAAAATATCAACCTGTAGACTGAAATTGCAGAGAAAAAATGAAATAAAATGAATTAAACTGGGAAATAAATGTTTGTTTAACAATATTCTGTAGGAATCCACTTTTTATTAATTCATCTTATGTTTATTTTTTTTCCAATTTCTTGTCAGTTATGTTTTTGCAAACTTCTACAATTTAAAAAAGAAAACAATAAGTTAAAAAAAGGGGGTTTCCGTCTCTTGATTCAAGTCCTTGATTTGTTTTATTATATAGACGTATATTAACACAGCTGCACATGTGATCTACAGTAGGCTGGTGCTGTAATTACATGTGTGACGGCTGAAACACCTGAAAAAATGTAGCTTTACCAGCTTTCCAGTAGGGGTGTGCCCGAATACAAATACGTTATTCGGCAAAGCACAAATAGTTGGGTTTTTACAAATATTTGTTTCATACAAATATTTTATTTGTTATTATGATTTGTTTGCGGGAAGAAAAAAAAAACATGTTAAATACCAGCGCGCAGGTCGGTTACATCACTCAGTGTCTCTCCTCTGCTCCGCTGTGACGTCTATCAGCAGGTCTCAACAAGGGGAGTCACATCCACCTGCTACATGACGCACATTTCCTAATTTGGACATCAGTCCCGGAGTTGGGGGAGTTCCCCAGAGATAAAGCTGAACTACTGACACAAATGAAGCGCTCCCAAGGGAACACTTATTGTAACATTTATATTTTCTAAAATTAAAAGCGTAATAAAAACAAAAACAGGATTTTTAAGCCTCTTTCCACTTTTATTCGAATACAAATACAAATAATTTTGCTGCCTCAACAAATACAGATAGAAATAAAATACTGGGCTCTCTGCACATCTCTACTTACCAGCTTTCCAGTAATGTTTTTTGTGTCTTACAGTGTTTTATAGTGTCGTATCTTACAGCTACGAAGGTGTGATCCCTCACTGGCTTCCCACCAGCAGACACAGCAGGCAGGCAGTGAAAACAGTTAAAATGTTTTTATCGTCACGTACCTGCACTGTATAGATGTGTTGTTGCTACAGGTGTGTTTATGATGATCTTATTCCTTAACCTGCTCACATTATTCAGTTTATTCATCATGTGCACCATCCTGACCAACTGTTGCTTCATGGCCATGTCGGAGCCGGCGTACTGGGCCAAATACGTAGAGTAAGTACACCTGGAAACTGTCTGTCTTTCTGTGTTGTGTGTTTTTGTGTCTTTAACTCAGAAGAAAAAAACACATTTTGGAGTCTAACTGCTGTTAAATGCAGCACTTTGAGTAAATGTCAGTACACTCACTGGTCTGCTGGGTTAATGCCCCGTAGTGGAGGTTGAAGACATTTGGAATAAACAGCTGGACTGGAATAAATCAATCACAGAAAATTGTTGAGCATTTTGCAGGCAATGGTAAAATCAAAAGGTGAACAAAGCAGTTTAACAATAAGAACCTTCAGCTCTCCAGTCGGCTAAACTTTTGGCCTCATACTGTCAGTTAAAAAACGCAGTTTTGGACAGATTACAGCAGAGAGCTGATAGAAAAACTGTTACTTACATGCAGCAAAGGTCGGACGTGAACTGGGGACGTTTGAAACTCTAATGGGATGAGATTAACATAACAGAGGAAGGTGTGGGGGCGCTACGGAGATGAAGATTGAGACATGAAACTAATTTTAATGGAGACTATTTGCCAAAATGTGTCTGAAGAGAGAGCAGCAGTACTTGTCTATAGCTTTGATGAGCTTTAATGGGTCTCGCTCTCTTTCTGTTGTCATATTGGTTCCCAGTAGGCCTCTATGTTGGTGTTAGCATGTTTTTCATCTGTCAGATTAGCCAAAACATTTTTTAGTAGAAGGATAAAACTCAGAGATCCACCTTAAAAAAAAAACAAGGATGTCGCTCCGGACGGGATTTAAATGACAGGAGGAGCAGCGAGTTCAGTGAAAAACAGTCGCTCAATGCAGCTGGAATTATTATTATTATTGAGTGAAAGATGAGTCACACAGGAGCTCTGGACCGGATTAAAATCCTGTTCAAATGGAGGAAACTCCAACCTCCGTTTCACTTGAGTCATCAAATGGCGCCAAAAAAAGTTTCCTGCTAAGAATTTTCTTTGATGGTGATTCATAAAACTGCTGAGAGCAACTTTTACTGAACACAGTTTATCAAGTCAAATAAAATATTCACCAATAAACAACAGTAGATAGATAGATTTTATAAACAAATATTTGAGATATTGCGTAATCTGTATCACAAATTTCATATGAAACTACATTAAATATTGATTTGCTTTTGTTTGTTTGTTTGTTTTTTGAACAAACAAATGTTCATATTTAAAGGGGTAATTCTACACTTAAAGCCAATTTTACTGGCTGTGAAATCAGTTTTTATTTAATTATTTATTCAGTTGTTTTTTTTTATTAATGAACAACCAAAACAAATTTCTCTCTGAAGAATAATTCTGACAGACTGCTGAGAGTTAATCAGTCCCAGTTTAGACGAGTTGTACAAACCATCATCTCTGGTGTTACTGGATTGTTTAACTGGTTGTTGGTGAGCTCACTGGATTCTTATTAAAGGACCAGTCACCTTCCAAGCATGTAGGAGAACCTACGGTGGCCGTGAAACTCAGGAAAAACGCAAAAGGTCCTCTCTAGAGCCAGTGTTTGGTTTGTCTGTTCTGGGCTACTGTAGAAACATGGCGGTGCAACATGGCGGGCTAATTAGATTAAAACATACTTATGAATATTATCTGTTCGCCTGAATACGCCTGCAACAGCGACGCAGTGAGACTTAAAGATGAATACTTCATAGAAAAGTTGTTCTCAATGAAAATTAGGAGCATTAAAAACAAAAAACTCCTTCACTTTCCCCCAAAGACGCTGCCAATAACCAACGTTTCCTCCATATCATGAGCTGTGACAGGTCCTCCATCCTCCGTCTAGTGCTCCTGGTCTTGAAGAGAGACTCTAAGACTTTAATGGTTTTAGTTTATATTGAGCTCATTTCTAGTCAAGTTGTTGTTTTCAAAAAATCAAACTGCACACAGAAAACTGAGGGACAGGTCGTATTATTCCATCATAGCAGTGCTGTAAGGCTTCTTTTATGATCCATCGGTTGTTGAGTATATAAAATGTCAGAAGATGATGTTGACCATTATTCCCTGAAGCCAGTGAACATGTTCAGATGTCTTTATTTGTCTGATCAACAGTCAGAAACAGAGATGTTTATGATGGAAAACTGAAAAACCAGCAAATATTCACATGTGAGAAGCTGCTGACAGAGAATTTTTGGCATTTTTGCTTAAAAAAATGACTTAAATAGTTGTAGATTAATTTCAATCAGTTAATAATCTAATCATTTCATATCTAGAGGACTACCATGTGTAGTGGAGGTCAACAAGGGACCACAGAGGAGGTTAATCCAGCCCTGCCAGTAACTCTGAGGTCTAACTGATAGAATATGTTGAACTGAACCTTTAACATCTCTCATCTTTGGCTTCCAGCTGCTCAAACTTCTTTCTGAGGACAAAATAAATAAGTGAAGGATGTTTTGCGGAGAGTCGAGGCTGTTTATATGAATATTCATCCTCTCCTCCTCTTCCTCTCTTTTCTTTATTCATCCGTTCCTTCTTCCTGTATCCTTACTTGCCCTTCTTCACCTGACCCTCCTCTTCCTTCTTTCCATCTTTCTGTTTTTGCTTTACATTTCATCCCTCTTGTCTTCCTTCATCCTTCCTCCCTTCCTCTCTCTAAAATCTCTCTTCCTGTCATTTTCACCTCTTCTTCTTCCCTCCATGTCCTGACTTTCTCTTCTTCTTCCTCCTCCTCCTCCTCCTCTCTCTCTCTCAGGTACACCTTCACAGGTATCTACACGTTCGAGTCTCTCATAAAGATCTTGGCGAGGGGTTTCTGTGTAGGACCCTTCACCTTCCTGAGGGACCCCTGGAACTGGCTCGACTTCAGCGTCATCGTCATGGCGTGAGTGAAACACACACACAGTATTCACACATTTTAACGCCTGTTTCCAATAAACATCCAAACATATATGAACAATAATTCTTCCCCAAACATGCTGATCTCCATGAACGGCAGCAGTTTGCGTAGCAGAGATGAACTTTTACCTGCAGTTAGCGGTTGTGCTTCGATTAAAGATGGAGGACAGATTTATAAGACGTTCGTTAACTCTGAGAAACACGCAATTAAAGAGTCATTACACTCAAAAATAAATCTGAACCCATTTTATTCCATATTAGAAGATGAAAACACGTAATAGCAGACAAAAAAACAAACAAACAAACAAACAAAAAATTACACTGTTCATGTTTCTAGTTTAATCAGCTGTTATATTGTGGAGGGAAATACGTGATAATCATTTTATAGATGGTTTTTAGCTAAGATAAATTATTCTTAGGTAAAAGAAAAGACCTTTAAGTTTTTCTTTTCCTCTTATTTTGCATGTTTTATTGTTGTTTGTGTGTAATAAAGTTCATCAAGACCTAAATGAATCTAAAAGTTACATTTTATCTAAAACCAAGTAAACAAAGTATTTTCTGTTGAGTTTCTTTTAGCGTCACTTCCACCAAACCAGTTGAAGAAAAACTTAATAATAATAACTTATAATAAAAATCCTTATAATAAAAATCCTTATGATAATAAATCCTTATAATAATAAATCCTTATGATAATAAATCCTTATGATAATAAATCCTTCTCATTGGTCAGTCAGAGGATCATTTAAGAACTATAAACATATTTTCTATAATCCTTCAGTTTACAGTAACATATGTACATATAAACTTTTCACCTACAGCAACATTATTATAGTAAAATACTGTAAATATACATAAATAAATCATCATATTGACACCAAACTGGAAACATTTGCTGGGCAACATATCATCTTTCAGACTGAACCACCAGTTTGTCACTAACATGTTGTTTGAGTCTCTGCAGTGATTTAACCACAACATTCATATTTTAGCCTGCAGGCCTTTTGAAAAAAATTATCATCACTCATAAAAGTTCAGTATAATTCTGCTGATAAGTTTTTCTTTCTCAGACTCCCCGCTAGAATCCTGCTCCGAGCAAAGCGGGCACAAACAGCACAAGCTTCATTTTTTCCTGCTGTGAGTCTGTTCTGACTCACATTTCTTCCACACTGACTGCACAGTGCAACGTTTTCAATCAATGCGACCGTGATGACCGAACGCTTTAACAGCGAGAGTGATGATGTCACTTATAATGATGCATCTAAAGTCCAACTTATATCAAAATAAGTCTGAACGCTGCAAATTCTCTCATAAAAGTCTGTATTTTAAATAATGACCGGCTGCTTTCAGTTTCTCTGTTGAAAAGCAGAACTTTTCTACAGACTTTATATAAATGTCAGGTCCAAAAAAACAAGAGAAAAGACAAAATAAATAAATAGAAAGTAAAACACTCTTAATACACTGTTAAAAAAGGGAAGATCTGGATGTCCTCTTTAAAAATATATATATAGAAACTGTTGCAGAATAACAGATAAACATGAATCTGCACAGATTTTACAATACAAAGACATAAAAATAAAATTAAAAGGAGTAAAATGAAATAAAATAGAGAATAAAGTAAAGTAAACTAGAATAAAAGTTGAGGAAATGTCCCCCAAAAAACATCTGAGTGAAAGTTTCCATTTCACTGATTTAAAGCATCTTTGACGTCACGCTATAATTAATGCTTCCTTTCAATGTTTCACATTAAAAGCTTAGCAGAGTGATTATGCTTTTTTTTTTCAATCACCGGGAGGCTTTTAATGTGAAAAACTCTGTTCTCTGCAAAGTAGAAGTGACGGGAATTAATCAGCGAGTGAGTTGAAAAGAGACGCTGAGAGCAGCAGCAGCGGCGTGGAGAGGGGTGCGGGGAGGGGGGAGGGGGGGGCGGCAGCGGCGTGTCACGACTCTGTTGTTGTGTTGATGGGATTACCGCTGCTTGTCTCTAATACTGAACGCACGTCTCTCTCTGAGGCTCACGACATAAAACTGTTTTAACATTGACGCAGCTAAGCAGAAGTGTGTTTGTGAACTTCAGACACATTTGCACAGTAAGGTAAAAAAACTCTCTGAACTACAGAACGTCCGACCGGAGGAACACAAACTTCAGGCTGCAGCATCACAGACTGCATGATGAATCAACTTAAACCTGCAGTGCAGAACTTTTACATATAAACGAACGTCTGTTACAATAAAACCACTGACAAACCAGTTCACCCAATGCTGATTAAGCCTATTTTAATGGTGCAACTTGATTTTAGTAGTTTGAAGCCAGTTTACTAAGAACTTAAGAAGGTTTTGACTTGATGGATTGATGATCAGCTGATGCAACTCTGCAGGTTTCAAGATGTCACTGTAACATTTCAACTGAAGTTAATAAAAGCTGAAGTTGTGAGTTTTAACAGGACAGTTTTGTTGTGTAATCAAAGCACCGACAGAAGTGTCAGGACATGTTTTACTGACCTCAGTAGGAATAAAAGCCTGAACCCCGGCTCTGTCCTGAGTGGTGGGTTCGGGGGTTTGCGGTGGTTTGTTTCTCCTCAGAAGCTGTTTGCAGATCTTTTGATGCTTCTCTAAACCAACCTTCTTCTTCTGTCTAAGCCGAGGTCACCTCAGCTTTAATAACCTGCTCTGATAAAAACATTTTGGTGCAGCTGAAGAAGAAGAAATTCATCTGTTTTTGTTTCAAATCATTAGCGCCACTGAAATATTAACCGTTCATTTTGTGGATACAAATGAAGGTTCGGGCGCTTTGACACCTAATGTAATTATGGAGAGTCGGACGTCTGTGATTTGTCTCTTTGCCCTCTTTGTGATCTTCATGCAGCTGTAGTAGAGATGCAGTGTTTTTCAGCAGCTATCATTTTAATACTGGATGTCGGACTGTCCTTGAACGCACCACAAAGGAGAATTTTAGTTTCTGCTGATTTACCACAAACACTATAATATAACTTTGTAGTGAAATATGAAATGGATGAACCGTCTCAATCTCTCTCTCTGGCAGTTACAAGTTACAAGCAGTAACAAGTTGATAAAAACAGCATCATTTGGAAAACAGTCTAAAGGAAATAACCTGTAAAACCACCAGAATGAACCTTTAATGACTCGCTGTGATGCAACATGTTGCTGCTGTCCTCAGAAAAACTCACAATTAAATTAAATTAACTGGTAACAGCTAATGAGGATCCAGATAAATAGATAAATAAACTTGTCTTACAGCCCCTTATGAGCTTATAATATATATTTATGAGTCTCCTTCTATTTTCTAGATGTAAAGTGTGAAATATAAGCAAACTGAGCCGAATATCTACAAAAAAATTTGTGTCAGTTCAGTTAAAAAAATGAGAAGCTCGACATAAAAATAGCATAAAACAGCAAATATGGTAACAAGAATAATACTGTGCATAAAAAAAAACAAACAAAAGGTCTAAAGTGGCACAAGTGAATAATTTACAGTCTGGATGATACACCAGACAAATGAGATGACTTTACTGTCTTTTTGTCGAAAGAAAAGTGAAAAGTGCTTTTCTCAGTGACACCCCTGCATTTTCCAAATTACAGGTTTGAGAAGCTCAAGGCTCCTTAAACTCACTCAGCACATAAATAACTGTCAAACCGCCAATTTTAAGCCAGAAAAAAGACACAGAAACTGCAAATCTGAGCCCCCCCCTTTTTTTTCCCCCTCGACCGCCGTCACCGACGCCCACTCTGCCGCCGGCGACCTGTCGTTTTGTTTCAGAGAGAGAAAGAGCGTGACCTATCCACTTCAGTAATTGACTGACTGATGGAAAATCGCTGCGCTTTGGTTTGGTTAGCGATCAGGCGGCGATCAATCAGAGAGCCGAGGAGCGGGAGGCGTGCGGCGAGGGACGCCGGCGGGAAGATAAATGATCGGAATGAACCGATAGGATCAATAGTTGACCCCTGAGGCTCGGCTCGGAGGTTACCTCACGCCGTAATGAAGCGGTGTCACCTCTGCCGTAGTCGCCCGGTAAATTGAAACGTCTTGATGAAGGTGCCCTCGGATGGTGTCTGCTGAGTTACATAATCCGACCCCGACGACCCGCCGCCGAACCCTCGGAGGGAGAAATGGCTTCACTTAAAGGACAAATGCACCATTAAAACACTTAAAGTGAACATCTGCTGGTGATGGACTTTACATTTTGTCTGATTCAAGAGTCGGTTTCTTCTTCCTGTGAATAACTGGACAAAGATCCAGATGTTTCCAGCAGCTGCCTGTTGCTTAGGAAGAATGTTTTTATATCATTTATCGGCTTTTTGGATAAAACCGAACTGCTGTCTGGTTTATATTCCTGTCCTGGATGTGTGACGTCAATCAAATCAATCAAAATTTTCCATAATCTCGACCACATGAGTTAAAATAACCAAAAAGCATTAATCTTACTTAAAGTCCTGGTTGATTTATTTAATACTACAGCAAACATTTCCTCTGTATCAGTTTACAGCGCAGCCAAACAAACTGATGTCGTTTTAGTAAAGAAGTCAGTCAATAATAAAAATGAAATAAAATAGTTTTCTTCACAACAGCAGTGGAAGCAGCTTTGCTTTTAATATCAGCCCAGTTTAACTCTCCAGAAACCAGTTTATAAACCCAGAAGTACACAGAAGAAAACCTTTCCAGCTTAACAAAAAGATTTTTTTTATAAATCTTTCTCTCCAATTTTGGCCCTCAAATTACAAATAATTACCCATAATTACTAATTTATGCATCTTGCTTTTAGCTCATTTTGTTGGTTAATACCCTTAAATGACATAATTGACATCTTCAAAGTAGGAATTAGTGTCGTTGAATTACTAGATTCTGACCCTCTTTTGTTGTGGTCTGCTTAGATTTAATCCAAGTTTATGTCACAACATGAGATTTGAGTTTTTAAAAGACAACATCATATTATTTCTAACTTCCTTTAAACATACCATACGTAGACGATACTGCAGATTTTGCAGATTTTGCAGAGATGAATGTATGAAATTGAAGTGATCTGCAGTGAATGTGGAGACAATACAGACAAATGACTAAAGATAATTATCTGAGGGACTGAATGAAGTAATTGAAGGACACATTATCCACTTCAGGAGCAAAATTAAGGAATATGAGATTATTACTAAACTGAGTGAACGAATAAGGACATCGAGCGTGGAAACGACTGATTTAACATTTATTTAAAACAACTTTAAAACAAGAAGCATGATGACAGATTTCTCTCAGATACATCATTACATTTCTACAAATGACCTCAAAACTAGCAATGATATTTTAAATTTTTTAAAAATGTGAGCTTCATGAACTCTGAGCCGTTTCTGAAGGCATTCTGGGAAACGTAGTGAGTCGCCGACAGTAGACGAGGCAGATTCAGGGAACACGGACACCCTGAAAAAGTAAACGGCAGCACACAGTTTTTCACTCGTAAATCCCTCCATCTGTTCTCGTATCATTCAGTGACAAAGTGTTGATCTCTTGTTTGGCTTTAGAGTGACACACACACACACACACACACACACACACACACACACACACTTTGTCAGTTGGTGTGTGTCCTTGAACCGAGGGCCGTCCTGCGGTCAGATGGATCTTTAGCAGGACAGGGACACATAAGTCACCTCTGAACACACACACACACACACCAAGGATGGAGAACATGTTAAGTGAATGTGTGGTCACACACACACACACACACACACACACACACACACACACACAAAGACACACACACACAAAATGCACCCATGATTGTTCATGTATGGACACACACATCCTTTACATCTACCAACACACACGCCGCCCCTGACACATCACCCCTCTGTGCCCGGGCTTTATTAAAACCAGAGTGATGGTCGGTAAATAGACACACCCCTTCTGACACACACACACACACACACACACACACTCACACACACACACACTAAATGTCTGATTGATGCTCTCCTCCCCTCCCAACGAGTCAGGATTCCCATGGTAACAGAGTCCATCAACCTCCCCTCCTCAAGCATCACACACACACACACGCACACACACACACACACACACACACACACACACACACACACACACACACACACACACACACACACACACACACACACACACACACACACACACACACTCGGTCCGCCCCTGTGTTACTGATATTGCGGGTGTAATGACATGTTAATGTCTGCCATCGCCAGACCAGCAGCACCAGACTCCACATCAGACATTTTCACAGCATTTAAGACATTTTTACATCTATTTAGCATCAATAAATGAATCAATATATTAACTGATAATCAGGATTATTACGGTAACAAATTAAGACCCTCACTGGGAAGGCTATCAGCTTCTATCAGCCTCTAATCTTCATTTCCTAATGTGAGCCAGTGACTCAGATTTGGGAAGGAAATCTGCTGTTTTTTGTCTTCTAAAACTGTAAATGCTGCAAATATTATCATATAAAGTCAACACAAAGACATCAGTGAACACAGATGAGCCTGTTGTTCATCTTGAGGTAACATGTTTGATAAATCATTCCTTCAAAATAAGACGTTTTATTACAGGAAATAATATAATTTGTTCACTCAGTGTTGCAACAGTTTTGTGATTTTTCATTTTAGTGATTAATACGTTCGGATTACCATAATCGTTGCCTCAAGTTAGTATTTTGTGCTCTTTAATTGCAGCACAAAACAGATAGATGGCGCTGTTTCAAAGGCTTTTAGAGACAATGCTAATATATTTACAGTCAATGCAAAGACGGACAACAAACAAACAAACAAAATTCACCCTTGAAAATATTTCAACTTTAGCGAAAAATTAAACTTCATGAGTCCGATAGAAAAAGAGGAGAAAAACTATAAATTTACACACGTGACGATGCTGAGCTGCAGTTATCAACCCTGTCAATCAATCAAACTTTATTGATATATCACCTTTGGTTCAGGTCAGAGTGCCTCACAGATGACAAGCTGATAATAAGACAGATGTAAACAAATGTAAACAGTAAACAAACTTCAAAATCAACACAAAAGTCAAATTTATACAAAAAAAAAAGTCACTTTGCGTTCAGACTAAAACAGAGTTTCATGGAAAGACTGAAAGAGATTTTTTTTTCCTATATGAATAAGTGACCCAAATATAATTTCTGCCACTCCGACACTTGAGAGGATTTCTGGGAAATAGCCACCAAATATTTAGAAATTATGATGCGTGATGTTGCTCAGTCAGTCACGGTTAATATAACCTTCATCTCTCATATTGTTTATAGCCTAATAAAACCAGAACTAATAAAACAGGCAATAATTAAACACATTTCACACACACAATTCTCAACCTTTGACCTGTAAAAACAAAGTCATCTGACCAAACACAGACTGCAGACTGATGAAATATTTAGATTAAGATCTTTTGTTTTCTTCTCCTATAGAAGCCTGGAAGCCAGAAATGAGAAACAGTTTTTATCATATATCATATAATCATCTTTTAAACTGCTTATGTCACCTTAAAACAGTTGAGAAGGCATGAAACCTCATCTAGAAATGTCATTTTGCAAAATAAATGATGATGATGTTAAACCTGTATGTGGAGAGAAAGGTGGGGAAAGCTGCACACTTCTATTTAAAACCAAATAACAAAAGACAAAAGTGTGATTGACTGATGGAAACATAGAAAACAAACAGTATAAATGTAAAAAATTCAAAATATTACTTAGCAGGACTGCTGCTTCTGTGTCTGTGCTGGTTCTTTCTTCTGGCCCTCCTCCTCCTCCTCCTCCTCCTCCATCCCCCTCATCCTCCCGCCTCCACTGTAATTCAATCAGCCTGCCAGTCAACGGCAGTGAAATATGAGCCGTAATGGAGGGCTGTTAGCAGCCCGGGATCAGATGACTCCATCTAACCGGGGGCCCAAAATGGCCGCCGTCGCCAGCCAGTGTTCTGTCGGCCGGACTGTGGCCTTGTAGCGGTCGTGTACTTCTTCTTCTTCTTCTTCTCTTGTGATGAATGAGGCACAAACCGTCATTTTTGGCTCCAAGCAGCTGTTTATTCTGGTAACAACAGGATGATATTATGTCTCCTACAGCCAACTTTATATTAACAAACTCCAGAATTCATTATTAACAAGTCTAACAAACATTAATAGTAAATTACATAATATTACAACATGGAAGTGACTAAAATAAATTAGATTTACAGTAATTACAGCAAGTAATGGAAAGTGGAATCATTAACTCTGCAAATCTGTTCACATTTTACCTCTCAACACTCTGTATTTGCTTAAATTATTGAAACATGAACATGAGTTTTCATTTCCAAACATTTTTAGTATTTATTCTTTAGTGTTTCACCCAATTTATGAGAAATACAATTCATTTTCAGTGTTGCAGATCTTTATAGTTTCAGAGGAAAACACATTTCTAACCTGGTAATATCCTGATATGACAGATGTAAGAAAAAAATCTATTTATTACATATTCAAAACAATTGTAAATTCGACTGTAATAATGTAATTTATACTGTATAATAAGTATTGCTGTGTGGAATATTGAAACATTAAAAATTTGTTTGATCTGCACTAAAACATGTAAATTATGCATTTTTAACGCATAATATAATCAGACATTTGCAATTTAAAAGAATTGTAACCAAAATATGTAATGAGCAGGACAGTTTTACAGTGTAAATATACGTTTGTCAGCACTGTTTGTGGTGGTGTTTCCCAACCTTGAAACACTACAGTACAGTATGTGTAACAAAACAATCTAAATTTGTAGATCTTCATATTAGAATAGAAGAATTTTTAAACCACATCTCACTGACTTTGTGTGAATTACTTTACACATATTTTTGGCATTTCTGTTAAGTAATTGATTATTTCTCGTAGGATATGACAAGCTGAAGTCGAGCATGATATCGAACATGTCTTTGTTCTGGCTCTAGTCGATCCTTCGTTATGGCTGACAATAAATTCACAATATATCAAATATTCAGCATTCATCATCACAATATGAAATTCTAACATAGAGTTACAGATCATAGTGTTCATAGGAAACCATGGTGAAAAAGACAAACTTGCATTTGATTTTTCTCTGAATCTTTTGGGTTTCTTTCTTAATACCTTTATTTTTTTTCCTTTCCAGATCTGTAAAGATACACTTCCTGATTGTATTATAGCAGCCAACAGTGCTCATAATTCTCTGTTCATGTTTTAAAACTCAACACGGTTCATAACTGTGGAGGCGTTTTTGAATTTTGTGCACTGTTGGCGTTCTAACAAATCAGGGAGGTACCTTTAAATCACCACAGTATTTTCTATTTTCAGACTTTGTTATGTTTGTCTTCTTTTGTTGTATGTTGAAAACCACCACACTGCCCCCTGCAGGCTGTTAACCGAGTTTATCAAAGTAGGGAACCTGCAGGCGCTGAGAACCTTTAGAGTGCTGAGAGCCCTGAAAACTATCTCAGTCATCCCAGGTAAGGCCTCACCACCACCAGGGGGCGACAAGGGAGAGAAAAAAAAAAACAAAACACTCGTCATCGTAACGTCGTCGTAAACGTCCTCTCTTGTCCGTCCCATGTCTGCCGTGTCTTGCAGCACCAGCACCAGCCCCCCGCCACTTCCTACTTTCTGCCCAATCAGGAGTCACAGGTGTAATCACCTGGTCTGCATTAAAGAAACAGTAAAGAAGGAAAAGTAAGATGTCTAAACTGAACACATGATTGTTAACTGGAGATGTTTGATTTACAATTGTAGTTGGGATTCTTGCTATTGTTCTGGGTGTTATAAACTTATAAACTTACTTTTTCTATGTCAGTCCATGTTGCCACATCAGCACAGTTTGTTTTAGGCTTTGGAGATGGAATAAAAACACTGTACACATGATCAGGCTGTTGGTCAATAAGCCATCTTCAATAGCTCAACTTTGTAGCTTAACTTTGCTAATTAGCTAATTGCAGTCTATTTGGATGATTAGCAAACAATGACCCTTACAACTGAACCAAACAGATTTTTTTAAGTTTACCCATCAAAAGTTGCATAAAATGTGAAGGTAAGCAAATAATGTCAACTTCACTTAAGCTAAATGAGCCTTCAAAAGCGATTCTTCCGTCTCTACTAGCTAAACATTGGCTGCTAACAGCTACTGTTGGCGCAGTTTTACTGCATTAACACAATTTACCAAACAGTAGGCTAACAACTGTTTACCAACACTACAGGAATAGTGTTTAATACTTATACTATACATTTTGAACAAAGATAAACATCAGTTTTTATGCTATAAACAACTATAGCTGCAGAATGTTCAGAGCTTTAGGCTAAAAAGCAGGCTAACTATGTTGCTAGCTAACAAGAACCCAGTCATATTACGGTTATAGATATGACAGAAAGATAGATATTGTTGAGAAATAGGTTTCAGGGGTTATATGTATTCACAGTTATACAGATAAGCCATTTTTATAGCAAAGCAAAGCCAACACTGCAGTGGCTCCAGCTTCTCAAATGTGAAGATTTGCTGGTTTTCTTAGACAATAAACTGAATACAGTTGAATACAAGAACTTTGAGGTCAACCTGTGCTTTGGGAAATACCGATGGGCATTTTAAGCTATTTTCAGACAATTTACAGAGCAAACAATTGCTTGATTAATGAAAACATACACCCTAGACATGAAGGATCTGTATTTTATATGGTTAAAATGACAAACAAACGTCACAAATTGTCTGATTGGCTGAAATAAAATAATCTTTAGTTGCAGTTTGAATTAAAACAACTCAAAAAATCCTCGCAAATCATGAAAACACCCACAATGTTAGCAAGTAAAAGAAAAGAAGTTAGTTTTGATGCTACTGCCGAGGTAGCCAGACGTTTGAAACTCTTACAAAAACTTACAAAATCTGAAGGTTTAAGTTGAGTTTGCCTCCAGTTAACGTCCATGTGACCAGCTCCGACCATCTGATTTCCCCTTTCTCAGTAGTCGAGTCTCTGGCTTGAACTTCCACTGTTGCCATCCGACCTGGCCCGTCTCTACTGTATCTCTCTGTCTCTCTCTACTACTCTCCATCTTTCTATCCCTCTGTGTCGGCTCGTTTTTTGTTCAGTGTGGTCATACCCTTCTGTGTGTGTCTGTTCTTGTGCTTCTCTGTCTCCCGGCTTGTTGCAGATATGTGACTGAGTTTGTGGACCTGGGTAATGTGTCAGCCTTAAGGACGTTCAGGGTGCTGCGAGCGCTCAAAACCATCTCTGTCATCCCAGGTGAGGACATGAACGCAGGGGAGTGTATATCAAACGCACCCCTCTTGGCCTGAGCCTGCTGGAAGCACTAAATCAGTGGCTGTGTTTGAAACCCTCATCCTGCATACTACCGTATAGAGTCTACTTTTGAACTTTACACTTTGATAAAGTACACACAGGTAGTATGCAGAAAGCACTGAAGTCTTCCTGATCTTATTCAATGTGAGTGGACATCAGAGGTTTAGCAAACAGCAGCTTTACACAGAACATCTCTGAGCTTCTCTATCTACCAGTTTCAAGATGTGAAAATGGTTCCAAATGCTTAAAAGAATTGTTCAACATTTTTGGGAAATTAGCTTTTTTTTTTGCTTTCTTTCCGACAGTTAGAGGAGGAGATGAATATCAACAGTTTCATTGATTCACTGTGCTGCATCTCCAGCTATAGTGTGAGAAAATTTAACCAAAATTAGTGCTTGTTTCCATCCACTGACATTATGTGAATATTTAGAGTTAGGTTGTTGAGTTTGTGGCGCTAAATCTCCAGTCGGAAGAAGAGACACAACGAGATGACGTCATTAAAAGAGCAGCAGTCAAAGCTCAAAGGAGGGAGAACCATGTGGAAATATAACACCTCTGTTTGCTTCATGTATTAATTTGAGGATAATTACAGTTTCCTCATCGCTCCATGGAGATCTGATGTTTTTTGTCCCTTCAGTGGAAGCTTCAGTGACAGTTAAGTCACATGCTTCATGTACGTCATGATGCATTCAGTTCCTTTTATCCACCTCAGCCAAGCATAAAAACTTTTTCGTGATATTTGGGGATTTTTTTTCAGATTTTCAGCATTTCCACTTAAGTTCTTTAATGCGCAAATTACAAAATATGAATACAAACAGGTGGATGGAAGAGTACCTTGTGAAGACATAATGAAGCTGTCACACTGTCACTGGTTCCAACATCTAAACATGTAAAGAAATTAGATTCAAAGTGTTAATTAGTGAGCTTTAGAGGTGTTGGTAACTGTGTTTTTGAAGGGTTTTTTTGGACAAAACCAGGCTACTTAAGGTGCCCTGTGGAGTTTTTGACCTCTAGCAGCACTATGGAGCAATGTTTTTACAATTGGATCCACTTTTTGTTTGATCTCGTGTACAGGAGGACACATATTCACACTCCTGTCGGTGGTTTCACTCTGTTCCACTGATCTACAGGTGGTGGTAATGCACTTAAAAATGCAGTAATGTGCCAGCAAAGGCGGTGAAGAGGAAGGCTGCTAAGTTAGCCATTAAACATGGATGTAAACAATGCAAGTTTTTAAATTTTTTCACACTTAGAAAGAAAGAAAATGTGTGTTTGTTTCCCAAAATGTTGGACTATTCCTTTAATTAAAGGCCTAATCTTATTGTGTTGACTGAAACTAACACACATAAGTAAAAGGTTTGCCTTAATTATGGGGGCAAGTTTAATCTTTGAGATATAAGGACAGAAAACCTCCACAGTGAGACAAAAATAAAGAAAATGTGCACGTATTTCTTAAAATGCTGGCTAGCCTCTGTATGTCTCCACTCTGCATGTTAGCACGTAACCACGGTATTAACATGTCTTAAACATGATATAAAACATATGTCATGGTAATGGTCATGTTATAACACTGTCTAAATACATGTTATAACTGCGACATAGTAGTATCAACATGTTGAAAGCATGTCATAACTGCAGCCATAACTAAACATAATCACACCAGTCATTCATTAGCTAACAGACGCTTCTGTCAACAAGCAGAAATGTTGATTCTATTTACCAACATGAGGATACATTTTGGATGCAAATTGAAACTGTAGTGTCTGTTTCTAATGAATTAACTAAAACAAAAAAAATGCTTTCAAGTGAATTTAAAAAAAGTATGAAAAGAAACGTGTTGTTTCTTTGATTTGGTAAGATTTGGCCGAGGACAGTCAACTTGTCTGCACCCTTTGTGTTCTGACTGTTTGTTCCTGCTGTTTTTACCATACGTTGCTGTGTGTGTGTGTGTGTGTTGTGTTGTTATCTGAATGTTTCTTGGGGCGTTTGTGGACTGTTTTGCTTTATTTTCTTGGTGATGATGACAGTGACTTTTCCCACAGGGGCAACATTTTTAAGTTGCTGCTGATGAAAACCTTAAATTTCCAAGAAATGTAACAATTTAACATGAATGTTTTCAGTTGTATAGATCTCTTAAGGTTTTCACCCAACAGCACAGATATATTTTAATTGGCTTAACATTAGTTTTCATGTAATCAATTAATTGTTTTGTGATGTATTAGTAGAATTATTTATTAAATTTAAAAAGATTCAGAGCTGCCTCTTCTTGCAATGTGTCTAAATGAAGGTTCATTGCAGCGCTAACGTTTATCCAAGCTAACACGGCCTACGTCTTTGCGTCCCCGGCCGTCCCGCAGGCCTGAAGACCATCGTCGGCGCTCTGATCCAGTCGGTGAAGAAGCTCGCCGACGTGATGATCCTCACCGTCTTCTGTCTGAGCGTCTTCGCTCTCATCGGCCTGCAGCTCTTCATGGGGAACCTGCGGCAGAAATGCGTCCGCAGCACGGCGCACTGCGTCAACGGCACCCTGCCGGCCAACACCACCTTCTACTGCAACAACAAGACCTGGGCCTCCCTGAAGGACTTCAACAACGACGAGGGTGAGAATCATGCTTTTAACGTTATAAGGTTATACTCTGACATGATGAGTTGGTACTTTTTAAACCTGTGAAGTAGCTGGTTGACAGAATTTTGCTAATTCTGCTAATTTTAATTTGTATATTTTTCCAGGTGTTGACTTTAGTATGAAGAATTTTAGATATGAAGGTGTAATGGTTCAGCCAAAATATTGCTGCTTAAAAATTCATACTTTGTAACAGAATGAGATGTCAGACTTAGAAATTGAACTTAGGTTATTGGGTAATTTCTATGTCTGCATTGCTACTCAGAACCAAACCTGAACCAATCTTTCTGCTCAGACATAAAGTTGTTGCTCAGGATTTGTTGTTGACAGCACAGAGCCTGTGAGGAAGTGACAGACTGAACTCAGGGTTAAAAGGATCTTTGGATTAATTTGTTTGGGCGCTGTGATTTACGTGATATCTGTTGTTGCAAAGTAAAAAAAAACAAAAACAAGAATTGTACTGTCTGATTTTAGATATTTTAGCAGGTTTAGTTTTGTTAGCAGACTGTGTTCAGGATGAAAATGTATCACAATTTCTTGCAGGTCTTTTTTTACTGTGTAATGCACACAACAAAAAATGGAAATGAACATATTGCTCGTCACCCAATTAGGAAACAATTGATCTATGCGTGTGAATGAGTGTTAAAGCCACAGACTCCAACAAAAGTTTAAATTCTACAATTACCAACAAATTACAAATGAAAGCTAGTTTGAATGTTTCTGGCAAAGAAAGTTAAGTTGCCCTACAGTTACCTGTAGTTGTCATCAATATAAAAGTGACATTTCTAACATCAGAAACAGTCGATGCCGTGATAGTAACAATAGAAGAAAACAGGCTTCTAGTGTGTTCTGTATAGAGGAGTGTGTGTGTGTGTGTGTGTGTGTGTGTGTGTGTGTGTGTGTGTGTCATGCTGCAGTGGTGACTGGTGTTTCCTAAATGGACTGGACAATGTCATGTTGGCACCGTGGTTACAACTGACGTCAATAAAGACACATACACACACACATGCGCGTTGTCAGGGGTGTGATGTGTGTACAGGCGGTTCAGCTGGGCAGTTTAACTGGAACATAGTATATACAAGATGTGACACACACACACACACACACACAGAGGTCATGTTGGGTCAGTTGGTATATACACTATTTGACATGTCAGGCATGTTGACCAAGGAATATAATATATGTTATGTGGACATACTTCTGCACACACAGTACATGTAAGCACTTACGGTAAATGCAGCCCCCCCCCACACACACACTCACTCATAGAGGTCGAGGTCAGGGTTAAGGAAACACTTAACACTGCTGTCAGATGAAACCTGAGCTGCACGTTGTCTTTTTCTCTCTGTGTGACCAAAATACTGAAATAGCTGTGTGTTGATTCACATTTTGGTTCTTGATCTGCATTTAATCATCCCTCTTTAATCATATTCTTTGAAAGAAGAAAAGGGGAAAGATGAGAAACGCCAGCTGGAGAGGGGGCGGTGTCTCTGTTTGATTGACAGCAGCTGGGGTGTGTGTCGGTGTCTGTGTTTGATTGACAGCAGGTGGGGGATGTGTCGGTGTCTATATTTGATTGACAGTAGGTTGGGGGTTTGTGTCGGTGTCTTTGTTTGATTGACAGCAGCTGGAGGATGTGTCGGTGTCTGTGTTTGATTGACAGCAGTTGGGGGATGTGTTGATATCTATATTTTATTGAGAGCAGGTTGGAGGTTTGTGTCGGTGTCTCTGTTTGATTGACAGCAGCTAGAGGATGTCTGTGTTTGATTGACAGCAACTGGAGTGTGTGTATGTCTCTGTGTTTGGTTGACATTAGCTGGAGGATGTGTCGGTGTCTGTGTTTGATTGACAGCAGGTGGGGGATGTGTCGGTGTCTCTGTTGGATTGACAACAGCTGGAGGATGTGTCGGTGTCTGTGTTTGATTGACAGCAGTTGGGGGATGTGTCAGTGTCTCTGTTTGATTGACAGCTGCTGGCAGGCTACCAGTGTTATACCGTATGAACGGAGACAAAGTGCCTGTGAAAGAACGACGCGTTATCACTTCATTCAAGATTTAACTTGCTCATGGAAATAAGGACTCCAGCTACGATGGTATTTAATTACAATAACGAGAGTGCCATCATGAAATCAAAGAACTTAAAATATAAATTTCTCCTTTTTGGTTTCAGATTTTTTTTCTCAAAGGAGAACACAGGACAGGTGATTTACAGAGTAGATATGTTGCTGTAGTTTTACTCCAAAATACCACAACGATCCAGTGTGGAAACATTTTTCCACCTGAAACTAATCGTGCATGCCTCGAGACATGGAAGTTTCCGCGTGCACCTGTCACTGTTATTATTCAAGAAAACCATCACAATTTTAAAAAGAAGGTCAAACTATGGCTTATGGGAAACCTGGATGTTTGGTTTATTGGTAGTATGATGTATCCACTTCTGTGTCTTTGATAACGTCATCGTGTCTACCTTGACGTCATTTTGTAGTTGTGAGTGATTTAATGTCCTCATAATGTCACAAAAACAACAACAACTAAAAATGATGCAGTGAAAAATAAATGAACAAAAAGTTGTGGATAAAATCTAGAAACCAGAAACAACAAAAACTCAAATCAAGCAAAACTTTGTTTTTTTTTACTTCCACTACTGAGGTCAGCAGCAGCAGTAGCAGGTAGATTTATGTTCGAGAGATGCTACCTTAAAAACACACACTGAGATAAACAGACTCCCTCATTATCCAAAAAACATGTGTAATTATTTAAAGTGACAACGTTTCGCTGTAGCACTCAGGAAAAATAGTGTCTGAATAAGAGAAGAAGAAGAGTAGAGCTGCTTTGACCGCAGCAGTGTTTCTATTGAGCCTTTACTGCTGTGATAGAGTGAAACCTCCCAAAATAAAGGCATATTTGAGCCTACAGTAATGGGTTTTGTCTGGACATGCTGCCTGTCGCTAATGTACCTTCTATTTATTCGTTTCCAGTTTGCTTTGGCATACATCACATCAAACAAATGTCCCCCCGCAGGCTCCCGTATCGACCTCTAAAAGCTGCCGTGAAACCCGAGAGCCGTGCCGCGCTAAAACCGCATCGGAGGCTCGGCTCGTCCCGTTCGGCTGATCTGAGCTCGAGCCCTCGGTGGGAGATCAATGGTGGGTGTTCTCCGTGGTCAACATTTCCCATCATGCCGTGTTTGCTCTGTCTGGTCAGAGTCGTCTGACAGCAGCAGTCGTTTCCCTGGCGAGTCTTGGTGGAGGGTTCAATAAATTAATATCAACAGACAACATGTACAATCCATTTCCCTCTTGGGGGAGCAGCAGACGGAGCTGATATTACCGGCCGACAACAGTTTTATACAGGAAGCAGAAACTGAATGTATCCTCCAATTAAATCAGTTTATCATCACAATGTTTACATGCAGACTGCAGCTCTGCTTAGCCTTCTGAAATTTGGTTCTATCTAAGTTCTCCTTTAAGTGTTTTTAAAGTTAGAAACAAAAATCTCAGTAAAATTTCACCTTTCATACATACATGTAAAGCTCAAAGTGCCTTACATCAAAATGTTTAAAAGACTGAAGTATTAAAATACAGTACAGAAGGGTTTAATAGGAGTAAAATCTCACATAAGATTAAAAGAAACAAGTAAACTTTTAGTAAGATTCAATAAGTGCTGAGGATACTTAAAAGCAAGACTAAAAAGGTGATTCTGAAGAGGTTTCTTAAAGGAATTTACATAAGTTTCATGTCAGATATTTATGATATATGTGGGGTTGCTCCACAGTTTTGGTCCATAATTAGAAAACTCTGCTTTTCTCTGTGCTGTTGGTACATTTAATGCTTCAGTGTTCAATGATCTTCAATGAGAGACAGTCGACTAAACCAATACACAATTTTAAAATTCAAAAAAGAGACAGGAAGCCAGTGTAAAGATGCTAATATGTTAATAATAATAATACTTGTTTCGCTGCGTTTTGCATAAACTGAAGTCAGATTTTTATTGGTGAGTTAAAAGAAGATTGTACGAATCAATTTCTTTACATCAGGAAGAGAAAGATGTGACTTTTGCAGTATGTCTCAGGTGGTAAACTGTTGTCTTAATGATGACGTCAGTGTGTTTACTACAGTTTGCATCCTTGTCTGTGATGACACTTTTTGTCTCAGATTGTTTTTGCGAGTCCACCTGGACTTTTGTCTCCTTTAGAATCAGCAGTATTCTGTAATAATTAAATAATTGGGGGGAGGGAAGAGATTTTGATGTATAAATACTCAAAATATATATTTCAAAAGCTGTTTATTAACTTTCTCACCTCTCAAATAAACAGATTCAGCTCTAATAACAGCTGTAGAGAGGTATAATAATTTCATCTTTACCTGATTTATAAAGTCGTCCAGTCGATGAAACCGTCATGTGAGCTTTCCTGTGAAAGCTGTAAATAAAGGAAGCTCAACAGTCACGGTACGAAAGCCAATAAACCAGATAACGCCTACATTTTAATTTAATTTGTGCCGTTACATTAGTTCCATTGAAGTTCAGGAGTCATTTTCATTCTATTGTTGGCTTTATCCACCTTCTCCTCAGTATGAGCCCTTTAATGGATGAAATTAAAGGCGTTTTTGACAATAAACGAATCGCTGATTAATATCTTCTTGTCACATTAACGGTGTCCCAGTGTATCTTGTTCTTACCTCGTGTAAATTTATCACTTCGGTGTCCTTCCTGCAGGTGAAGATGCCGGAGGGGAGGATGGGAGGAGTATTTAGTCTTGTCAGAGTAATTTGCTGTTCTCCAGTTTGAAAAGAAATGAAATTAAGGCCACTCTATCGATATCCTGTAGAGACAATGTTCCAAGTTTCTGCAGCTCTGTAAAATCTTCTCAGATGGGGGGTCGCTTAGAAAAAAAAAACCCTTTATTGAATGTCAGTCCGCGGGCTAATGTGCATTCATGTTGTGTGTGTGTGTGTGTTGGGGGGGGCGGGGGGGGGGGACCTGAGTGATGAACTTCAGGTAATGACTTAAAGTAAACTGTTCCTATCTGCTTTGTCTGGGGAGAAAATGCCTCAGCGCTGCGTAACAAAAGCACTCCAGACTCGAGAAGTTTTTTGTCGGCGAGACGGGATGAAGCGAAGCGGTCTCTCTCCCAGATGCACTCGATAAACAAATGAATTGCTGCGCTCCCCTAAAAAGCTTAAGTGCCTTTGGTGCAGCGGCGGTCAGATGCGGTCAGAGCCGAACAGAAGCACCACACAACCTGTTTTTATTTGTCAGAAGGGGGGGAGGGGGACTTTGTAGGTGTTTTGCTGCCACGATAAAGGACAGAAGAAGAAGTGTTGTGTTCTTTGTGTGACTTTGAAATGTTGAAATAAGAACATTTTAATGTCCGTTTTTAATGTTTTTCTGTTGCAATGCTGTGTAATCGCTCATAATGACTGGAGTTAAATGCATGTGGTCAGAATTATGTGTTGAATTAAAGATGAGTATCCTGACTTGTTGTTCCCGTAAGGCAAATGGATGAAAATGTCAAGCCAGCATTTAAGGTCACTGTTTCTGTGAAAAGCGTGTGATACAGAGATCACCCGTCTGTTATGTAAGTCACAGAGGAAAAGCTTTGCACAATAAAATAATGAAAACATTTCTGATGTTGTTCATCACGCTGATGTTTGCAATATCTATGAGTTTTAGTTTTAGGCTGTGAGCTTCTGTCACAACATTGACTATGTACAGTATCAGACTCAAAACTTACTCAAAGGGGACGTATCAGGCTTTTTGTGATTTTCTGTTATTAATATCCTGTTATGATGTCGGATGTTAAACATGGTCAAAGCCTGCAAATCAAAAATCAGGGCTTCAACCTGCTCTGTTTGTTTGTAAAGGTACCTCTATTCCATCGAACTGATGTCAGATTGTTCATGTAAGCCCACAAATGGTCGTCTGTTCTGTAGTCTTTGTTGCTAAGGTGGTTGCTAAGGGTTTTCAACGTGTTGTTCTCATCGTCCACTCTCATATTTCGGATCAGACTTATGCAGCCATGAAGCCTACAGATGTACTGAAGTTTATATTTTGAGTAAAGTAGGAGAAAAAGAATTGTTTACGTAGCCTCCGGAGCTGGAGGAAGCTTCCTGAAAGCTGACCAATCAGAACAGAGTGGGCTCATCAGGAGGGCGGGGCCTTAAAGAGACAGGAGCTAAAACGGCCTGTTTCAGACAGAGGCTGAACTGAGGGGCTGCATAAAGAACCAGTAGAAGATAAATAAGGAGTTTTTAACTGGAAATCATGTAAAGATATTCCAGTAATGGGCTTTTCCAGCATCCAACAAGCATGTCTGAGGGACTATACAGCCACTTAAAAAACTTACAGAGAGCCAGGAGCACTCTGACATTTATGCAGTGCAGACTTTGTGAGAAACATGTAAATTTACTTGAGTGAATCCACAGATTTCTGTGATGCTGCAGGAAAAAAATGGATTTGGGTTTGAAATATTGCTGCTAATGCTAGTAGCTAGCTGGCTAGCTAGCTATACTTTAGCTGGTGAGTTTTCTCTGCAACTTGTTTTGTTTTATTCTGTTGTTCTATTTCCACCAGGAACCCCAATTTTTCATAAAGTCTTGTTTGATTCTTCAAAGTAAAACGTCTATAAGTGAAGTATTTAATTATATACGGTAACGCTTTTCAAATCCAGGGTTACAAAGTGCTTCAGAAGTGCAAATGAAAGCGTACAAAGTAGTTTGGATCCTTCAGCAGAACACTGAAACCTACCCGACCAGTCCTACTGTGTGGAGCGCTGCTGGTTGAATACATTTATTACCATCCTCAGGAATAAATACAGTTTCCTCAAACCACAGCAAAAGTTAAAGAGGCTCTTGTTTTTTCTTCCCGCAGACGTGCATTAAAAGCTTTTGAACTTGCTGCTCCTGAGTGTGTTTTGGGGGCGGAGGAGGAGGAGTGCGTGAAGTAAAGCCGATGTGATGATGTTAAAGTGTATTAATGTACTTGGAAATGGCTTGTTGTCAGATTGAAGTGTTGAATAAATGCTCAGCAAGCCGCTGCTCCTGTAAATGGTTTTTTGGTTTTATGGCCTCCTGCTCAGACGGCGTCTAAGCGGCCAAAACACAAGAGTTTGATGAGTTTATTGATCCTGCTGGAACAGACTCGGAGCTGAGCACAAAAACATACACTGACATGTAAGAAAAGGTTCTGCTTCACCGCTCCAAACACCTCTAAAAACATTTCCCCTTATTTGGTGTTGCGATGATGATGGTGGAGGAATTTTTAAGTAAATTTCTGCCGGATCGGTTGTCGTTTGACGTCCAGTTTGAGGTCAAGACGTCTGATGAATCACCTCAATCAGGCAGAATGAGTGAAAACACCTGTGTGGATGAATCCCAAACTGGAATCTAAAGTGGAAGTTTTCTTTTTTTTTTTTTTCTTCCAGATAACTTCTACAAGGTGGAGGGAGCCAAGGATGCCTTAATCTGTGGGAACAGCAGCGACGCAGGGTGAGTCAACTCTCTGTTTTACAGAACAGGAAAGGATTCTAGGTGGATGTGTTTGAGCTGAACCGGCCTCGTGGTTCAGGTTGGAGTTTGTTGGATGATTCAAAGGATTTTAGAGACGGCTGATGAATTGTTTTTGTGCTTATGAGCCGTTTTGTCAGGAAATCAGAGGACAGGAGGACATGACTGAGGTTGTTTCTGGTATTAAAAAGTTTCAAAAGCGACTCTGAAGGCTATGAAACTTGTTTTTGTTGTTTTCGTGCTTATTGTAAGACATTTTATAGACTAAACAAGGAGTTGACAGTACCATGAACCAGCAGAATGCACCAAAACAGGTATGAAAAATAGTTTTTA
This sequence comes from Thunnus albacares, assembly GCF_914725855.1. Lineage (NCBI taxonomy): Eukaryota > Metazoa > Chordata > Actinopteri > Scombriformes > Scombridae > Thunnus > Thunnus albacares. The sequence goes on from NC_058126.1 coordinate 3,081,167, forward strand.
TTCTTAAATTTGTGGGTAAAAATGAAGGATTTTTTCTTTTATCTTTCACTTGAATTTAACTTTTAACAGTTTGATAAATACAGGCCCTGATGTCATGACGCCCATTAGAGTCAGTTTGCCGTCTCAACCACCACCAAACTAAACCTTTCCTCAGGGTTTTTTAACACTACCATCACCCATCAGCCTGGAATAAAAAACCCCCAGTTATCCCAGCGCTTACAGTAAGCCTGGGGTTAATAAATACAAGTGTGAATACACCAGTGAAAATACATTTCCATGAGCTCTCTCTCTCTCTCTCTCTGTGTATCCCGAGGTGAAGATTATCGCTAAGGGTGAAGAAACACAAGCGTGAAAAGCTTTTGCTTTGTCAGAGAGGAAGAGGCCAAAACATCACTGTCTCTTTGGTTTCCTGTCACTCATCCAGCATGGCGGCTTGTCCCTCATAACCTTTAATAACCACCAACAACATTCAGGCTTCTGTTTCGTCTCAGAGAAGCACGCGAGTGGAGTTTGGAGCTGTTAGAAAGAGTAAACAGAATAAAGTTGGAAACAGATTGGGCTTCGTTTGGGAGACGGAGATCAAATAAACAGCAGGTTGAGTGTTTAGTTGTGCAAATATTTTTCTCAGAGGTAGAGCTGCTGCGGAGGCAGTGATGGCTTTATTGGTTGACCTTAGTCTGAGCAGGTGAAGACAAAACACCAAAGCTTTTTTTTTGTCTGAATGATGATCTGATCGGTTTAAAAAAGCAGTAAGAGAGGAGCTGCTGGCTGCCAGTATGATGACTGTAATGGTCAGGAATGAATGAAGAAACACATGACTGTTGTGTTGTTATTTTTACCTGAACTGCTTGTCATTCATGTTTATTAAACCTAACGAGTTAGCATTTAAATCTTCATGTGTTCGACCAGGTGATGTGTCTACAGGAGGCAGGTGACGAGCTGCTACTGTAGCGAGGTGCTACAGGACGTTTCCCAGCAACAATTCAACTTTTACAATATCATAAGTTTCAGATTTTATTATTTTCTTAAATTATCTTAATTATTTATTCTGATTAAAATGCAAGAAATCGTGGAGTTTGATTAATTAATTCATAAACTAGCAAGTTATTCCTGACAGCTAACTTTGCTAACTTTCACTTCCAGACTGTGGAGGACGAACAGAAGCTAAAAACCTGCGTCATAATTCATTTCAGACTAGTGTTTAGAAACTGAATAACTTCCACATTCATGCAGACGACCTTCATCTGTCAGACAGAGGCGACTGACTGTTATCAACCCAAATTTCACACAATAATATCAGTTTTCTAGTCATGTTGAGTACGACTCAAACTGTGATTCCTCTGTGTCTGGAGGAGCTTTAACGAGTGTGATGTAAAAAAAAACCCTGATGACATCATAGTGCTGTCATCAGGTGGGTCTTCTGAAATACTCTATTGAGTTGCATCCTGGGAAATGTAGGATCTATCCACTCTTATACATATATTTTCCTTGTGTTGAAAACCTGCGGACATACAGGCTAAAAACTCAGTTTTATTTCCACAAAACTGTTTTTTTTTTTTTTCATAAAAACTGCTCATGCATAAAGATGGTATTTCTGAGTATCACAACCTGGCTAAGATATGTAGTGATCCAGATAAAGTCCTGTAAATAAAGCGAGTGAAAAGGTTTAATGAACTTCTAAAACTCCAGCCTGTGTCATATGACAGTTTTCTCTCTTGCTGGTATCAAGTGTCCAGTATCTGTGCTGATTGTCCACACAGAGAGCAGGACGCTGACAGACTCTGAGTGACACAGCTGCACAGCATGGATGTATGAAGAGAACTGGATACAGCGTCGGAGGCGGGGCCCCGTTCATTCCTATGAAAGTTGCTCAGTGGAGCATGAAGCCAAAAAAGTTCAACTTCCACGTATAAAATTACCCGGATCTTCCGGGATCATTGGGCCCATAGAGCATGCGCACTAGCAACTTTCGGCTACTTCCGGTTTAACCCTCCGGCTAACTTGAATGGGGGATAAAACAATTCAATTGTGAGGCTCTTTTAGACTTTCGAAATGTGATCAGACTGAACGGATCAATTCCTGATGGTGAGATGAGTCATTTCTTGGGGTTTGTGATGCTCAAATTTTTTTTTTACGGAACTCTCTTTCTCAGTGTAAGTCTATGGGCCCAATAATGTCAATGACGTTGTAATTACACGGTTTGACCACTGTGTCAAATTGGCTTCGCGGCCCGGCGCTGTTCCTGGGGGTTTGCTACACAGAGGTGAAGTCCCTCCCCTTCCTCTGGACCATCACGGGACCTTATTTCAGAAAAAATATGTACGATAATCAACAGCAAGAGACAAATAATTTTTTGACCCTCTTTGAATTGTGCTGTGAATTATATTTATGATGTTAATGATAATTTTGCAAGTAAAGAAGGTAAAACTGCTGAAGTAGAAGGATGTGAAAATACATAATTAGAAAGACTTCACACCCAAAAGTCGTGTAAGTGACGTCATAACTTCCTCTCCCGACGAGCTACCCAGAGCTAATGAAGCTAACGTTAACACGATGTCCGTGTGTTTTTGTACCAGGATGTCGTCACATGAGCATGAACAGGTCTTACTCGTTCTTTTGCTTCTCGGCTAACGAAAGGACGAGGAGTCGCTGGATAAAACACATCAGGTGAGATACGAGGTGAAACGTGCCACAGTGATGCCATGATGAGAGCATTTTCACCCAAAACTAGATGCTATTTTACTATTTTTACACTTAAGTTTTTTAAAACGGAACTTTGTGTGGTGATATAAATTAACAAACATCATTTTTTCTGAAATAAGGTCCCGTCGGGGGACAACAGAAGTCATCCAGCTCAAAAGTAGCGGCGCCTTCAGGACCTGAGTTAGCCTGAAGCTAACTGACCACGCCATGTGAAACCTATCTAAAGATGCAGTCACATGGCTAGCAGGCTAACGGAGAGCAAAGTCAGGACGCTAACTGACACGTAGCTCCGTGAAGAAAACAAAGGCTACAGGCAGGGAGAGTCAGGAGAGAGGAGGAAGAGGACGACGGAGAGACGGAGGAAGGAAGGTTCAGGAGAGGTGAAGCAGAAAGGAGGTCAGGGCGAAAGAGGAAAAAAGAAGAGAGGATACAGATAGATAGAGAGAGAGAGAGAGGAAGATAAATGAGAGAGGAGATGGACAGAGGGGTATTAGAAGAGACAGGAGGGAGAGCAGGAGGGGAAAAAGAAAAACAGAAGGACGGGAAGATGGATCAAGGGCATTAGAAGAGGAAAATAATGGGATGTGAACAGATAGGAATGGAGAGAAAAATAAGAAAATAGTGGAAACAAAAATGCAATGCGACTGAAAACAGGACAGAGACGTAAAGCATTGATTGGATAGAGGGAATAAAAGAAAAGGAAAAAGGGGGATTAAAGGCTAGAAAGAGCTTCTCCTCCTCTTTCTATCTCTTTAATTTCCTTTATTCCCTCTATCTAAAGTAAAGGAAAAGACGGAAGAACAAAGAGACAAAGTGAGTAAAAGAAACAAAGGTAACAGCTGGAAGAATGGATGAAGAGGAGAGGAAAAAGAAAGATAGAAATAATGGGGGGTTAAAAGGAGTTAATGATGATGTAAGAGGCAGAGTAAATGAGGAGCAAAAGATAAGGACAGAAATTAAGGATAACAGAGCAAGAGAGAGGAGATAAGACCAAAAAAAAAAACAGTAGGATAGGAAGTTGTGAAAAGATGGAGGTGGACGTTGAAAAGAGAGCGACTGACAGGGATGGAGGTGAAGAAGACAAGAGGCTGACAAAAGACGTGTAGAAGAAGAAGAGCTGTGAGGTCGGAGGCAGCAGACAGAAGAGTTCAATTCAACCTGTGCAGTGTCTTCATGGAGCTAAAATCATCCTCTAATTTCTTCAAAATCTTTAAAAAGGACATATCGATGGCCGAAAAGCAAAACCTCCTCTCTGAAAAATGCACTTTTTTGAGAATACTTGTTTAAAAAAATCTTGTTTTCTTGCAGAATGCTATTTGTTAAGGATACTCAATACGTAATACACTGTTTTAGGACTATGTTACTATATTATGTGTTTACAAAACTGTAATAACCATACAAACATACTGTTAACAATACCACATAATATAGAAATATAGTTCAAAAACAGTGTATTATGTATAAGGTATCTTTAACAAATAGCATCACGCAAGAAAACAAGTTTTTTTTAAACAAGTATTCTCAAAAAAGTGCATTTTTCAGATAGGAGGTTTTGCTCCCTGGCCATCAATATTCTGCTTTTTGTGATTTTCTGCAATTTTTATACTGTTATGATGTCGGATGTTAAACATGGTCAAAGTTCCATAACTTGAGGTGAACGTACATTACCTGCAAGTCAAAAGTCAGGGCCTCAACCTGCTTTGAACGCTCCGTTTGCCTCTACTTCCTCCTCGTTATGATGTCAGATTGTTCGCACATGCCCAGAAACGGCCGTCTGTTCTGTAGTCTTTGTTACTGTAGTCATATTTCAGATCTGATTCAGCTCGAACATGTTGTTGTTGTTGTTGAACAAGTTGACATTTGGAGTAAAAAACAATAAAAAGAGGTGAAATCCTGCTACTATAGTTTGTTTACGTAGCTTCCTGAAGCTGACCAATCAGAACAGAGAAGGCGGGCCTTAAAGAGACAGGAGCTAACACGTCCTGTTTCAGACAGAGGCTGAACTGAGCTGAAGGATGAAAATGGACGCACGTACCGCTTGTGTCCATTTTCATTCATCAACCCTCCGCAAAAACAATAGTTCGAGGTCCGTTTCTGTCAGATCTTCAGTGCGGATCAGGTCTTAGTGACGTGGACGTGTGCCATGCTGGTTTTGAGATTTGTGGAGGATTTCCTGTCGCTCTGCAGAGACACAAAGTGAGTCAACAGTGTCGAGAGTTTTCAGCCGAGAGAGAGAGAGAGAGAGAGAGAGAGAGAGAGAGAGAGAGAGAGAGAGAGAGAGAGAGAAGCTGCTGGAGGACCAGAGAGAGAGAAAGATGAGAGCGAGCAGTGATGACAGTGATGTTGATCACAGTGTTGTTTGCTTCCTGTGCTGAAGCTGCTCTGCTCACGCATGATGCTGATTTGCCCGGCCTGAGGGCAAAGGTCACTGAGCTAACCCACTCTGACATACACACTGACATACAGAGACTCATAGAACCAGCTGCAGCAGACAGAATCACTGGCACTTTACTAGCCAAGTGTAGTTTGATATGGGAGCAATAGGTTCAAGGTAAAAGCAGCAAACTGTTGTTGTTTATATGGCGTTGTGTTGAAGGATCATCTCACTGAGCTGCAGATGTAGCTTCACAAGAACAAAATCAGACTAAATCGCCGTGTTTCTCTTCATTATTCAATGTGACTTTGACTTTGGGGTTTGTTATTTCGCCTCAACCAACCAGATGTCATTCTTGCTCATCGCCATTTTTTTTCGAGACCATTTTTCAGTCTCTGGCACACGAAGATGACATCGCCTACAGATAAGGCTTCAACAAGAGCATCTAGGGGAGTAGATCAAAGATGTCTGTCAGTTTTTTTGTTGTTTTTTTTTTTTTTTTTGCCTGGTAACATCACATCTGACAAAAGTCTGGATGTCAGTTAAACTGCTGTGGAAATGTGCCAGTAGAGGTCGCTAGTAGCAACAAAACATCCAGCTGAAACACGGACTGTGCTGTACCAGCTGATCGTAAATCCATCACTAAGTCTGTCAGTTCTTAACTAGTTTCAAACTAGTGAAGTCAGGTTGCATTTTTATCTAGTAAACACTTCAGTGATGTGTAAATCGGTCGCTAGGAAACATCTGTAGCGGCGTTACTGTTAGCATCACGAGCTGTAACATAATGTCCAAAAATAACAGTTTTAGCAGCTAAAAGGTAAAATAAATTGGACTGATAATCATTGATGAGTTCAGGTGTGACTTTGTTTTATTTCTTTCAGCATACCAGGAGAAATATGTGGAGAAGGAAATATCACATTATGCTAAAATAACTGTTGTTATTTGGTCATTTAGTTATTATTGGTTTTGTAATTTGAGTATTTTTTCTGTAAAATGTAAAATGTCAGTTCAGATATGTCGACTATATTCTATATGACCTTTTTTACTCTTCAATCAAAACAGCTCAGATATTAGCAAGATACAACTGGTTTTAATATATATCGATGCATAAATCTCAACTTAGCTAACACTAAGGCTGGGCGATATCACCAAAACCTCATATCCCAATATAGGTCATTTTAATTCAATGAATCAATAGTTAGTCGTGCTCCCGTCCCACATGAACACCGGTCCAGTTGAAGTCGCCTGTGTTTCACTTCTGACAGACAGCGTGACTGAACCAAGCGTCAACCTCCGGGGCTGTAAAATGAAGCCAAAAACTGCAGTTCCTTGAATGACCACTTGAGGCTCCAAAAGCGAGTCAATCCCCATAGACCCCCATGTTAAACTTTACAGCAGAAATAAACATGTTTACAGCCTGGTACAAACAACAGTTTTGGTCTCTGTAGCTAATTTCCTCTTTCATGACAACTGTACGGGGGGTGAATTTTTTTATAACTCACCCATTTAAATTTTATTAAGCTGTAAAGTTCTGCATAATGAAGGATATTGGCTGGGAGTTAGGCAGCATCACGCACTGCCAAGATGGCGACGGCCAGAGCGGCTCACTTTGAGCTTCAAAACCGCTCTTCAGAAACCAACGAGTGACATCATGGTAACTACGTCCATATTTTTATACAGTCTGTGGACTGTACAGTGAGGAGGAAGCTAAAACAAATCGATGGCCGAAGAACAAAACCTCCTATCGGAAAAATACGCTTTTTTCAGAAAACTAAAAAAAACTTATGTGTTAACAATACCGTAATAACCATACAAACATACTGTAAACAATACCACATAATATAGTAATATAGTCTAAAAACAGTGTATTATGTATAAGGTGTCCTTAACAGCAGTGGTAATATAACATCAAAATCAGACACTGTGCACCCGTAGAGTGAAGTACGGTGGTTATTCTGCTGTTTCTGTTGGTCGTCAATCACCTGATCAATACCTGAGAGTCAAAACACTGAAATCATCACTGTGACAGACAAACCTTTCCGTTATGAAAATGATCTGAACTCTTTAAACACTGAGACAGAATCTGTGTGTGTGTGTGTGTGTGTGTGTGTGTGTGTGTGTGTGTGTGTCTGACAGCGGCGGAGCGCTCACTCCAGGTATATTCCTGCATTTCGCTGCATCATGGCGTCGGCGGCCTCAGGAGACGGCGTGTTGGCCTGGCTGGCTAAGCAGTCTGGCAGCATCTGCTCCGCTGCGCCGTGACTGCATCTGCCCGTGTGAGGCTGGGAACGCCGCTAGCCCGAGGGGGGCGGGGTTAAAGTGCAAACAAATGTCTGAGATGGAAGCGTAGAAAAGTGATGCTGAGGATGATGAGTGTTTCTGCACAGGTTCATTTGATTTATCAGCTGACATGAAGTGTTTAAAGGTTTCAGATATAAAGGCGGGTTTGAAAGGTTATAATGAAACTCATTTACATGAATAATCTAAGAAAAAGGTTCAGGAGGCTGAAAGAAAGACTTCAGACTTCTTCTTGTTGTTGTGTGACAGGATGTAATAATGTGATATTACACACAACACGTGCAGACGTATCTAATGTCATTTACATATAATTTGATAAAGGTCTCGATCTGCGTTCTTGTCTGTACTCAGACTCACATATCAAGTCTACGTTTAACATGTCAGCAAATGAGAAAATTAATAAACAAATCAATAAATAAATAAATGAGGCGACAAGAGAGGAAGATCAGTATAATTCTACGCTGTATGTCTGTGTATTATCATGCAACAAAATACTACTTAAAATTACACTACTACTACTACTACTACTACTAGTACTACTACTACTAGTACTACTAGTACTACTAGTACTACTTATGACTTGGCTCAAGTGGCCTCAACAAAGAGGAAACGCACCATGTTGAAGAGTTAACAAAAGATAATTTATTAAATCAAATTAAACAAATTAACTTAATATTTATAATAAGGGGTGTGGATGTCAGTGTAATCAGTAGTGTAATGTGCATGAGAGGAAGATGTGTGTGTGTGTGTGTGTGTGTGTATGTGTGTGTGTGTGTGTGTGTGTGTGTGTGTGTGTGTGTGTGTGTGCGTGTGTGGGTGTTGTACGGCGGTGCATGAAAGCAAAAAACAAAGAGCTAAAGCAACATAACCAAATCAAAAAGGCGCCTGTGGGGAAGAGAGAGAGAGAGAGAGAGAGACAGAGACAGAGACAGAGAGAGAGAGAGAGAGAGAGAGGGAGAGAGAGAGAGAGAGAGAGAGAGAGCTGCAGCCAGGCTGAAATAACCTGGAAACACACAGGAGCCTTCAGGTGCTCCAGGTTACCCCAACAATCCACCATGATAACAATAATAACAATAACAATAACAACAACAATAATAATAATAATAATAATAATAATAATGATAATAATAATAATGTAAAGTAAGACATTTATCACAGTATTCCAGCAGAGGACATGAGCTTTTATTGCATCACAAAATGTAGTTTTTAAGTTTTGTAGACAAGATGATCTGTTCAGGTTTTGAATGTGTGTTTGATCGTTAGCTATCAAGCTAAGTCCTGAAACAATTTGTTGGTTTAAAAATCTTTGTGTGAACAAGATGAATATGTTTTGCCTGCAGGATAATAACTTCTGTGAACAAGATGATCTAATATCTCGTGTGCACAAATTAATTAAAAAAAAAATCTTTGGAGGCTTCGAGGGCTCCGTAGAAATCTAATATTTGTTGTCAGATTCCTTCATGTTTTTATTGAACAGTTGGAGTTGTGGCTTCTTTTATGTACAGATGGCACGAAAATATAACATAGTGTATATGAATGAAAGCAGAGGCTGTGTGGTGTTTGAACATAACAGGTGTGCTGAAGTTTAATCAGCAGATCCCAGCTGAGCAGGTGAATCCGGTGTTTGAAGACTTCTGGGTTTAGTTTATATTATTGAAGAACATTTTTGTCTCTCATCTGTTAAAACAATTTCTTCTTAATGACCATTAAAACAATAGAGACGGTACAAGAAGGAGCGTTTCACAGGAACACTTATAACAAGGTTTTATTACAGTTCTTTTCTTAATCTATCAAAATACAGACTCATAGATAACGTCATGTCATGTTTTCAGTTCTCATGTCCAACTGACCCCCGCATGACACGTCTCACTCTGTCTCCAACCAATTTTAATTTCTACATTTTCCTCTTTACAATTAAAATGCTGAACTTCCTTTAACCTTCAGCTGATGAGTCTGCTGATGTTGCAGTTGAACTTGGCATTCTGGGTACTGAGAGAGGCGTTTGGTGTTGGTATTGTAGGTCATGCTGATGTTGTGTGTTGTTGTCACATCCTGCCTGGACTTTGTTTGGTTTTTGGACTTTTTGTGTTCTTTTGGGTCACCGGTAGATTATAGTGTAGTGTGTTTTTTGGTTTCCTGGTTTCCTTGTGTTTCCTCCTCTCACCAGCCAATCGGCTCCGTCCGTTCACTTCCTTCTCCTGAGTTCTCCACCCGTCTCCCCACCTGCACCTCGTCTTCTCGTTAGTTCAGTTACTATTTAAGTCCTGGTTTTTAGTTCAGTCTTTGTCGGATCATTTGTTTTGTCTGTTAGTTCTATTCTTGAAGGAGGTTTTCGTCAACTCTGCGTTCGGGTCCACTCCTGCTTCCCCGTACCTGACAGCTGTGTGTATGAACTTTAACCGATGTGCTTCATTCGTTGGATTAGTTTGTTTATGAGTCTTGTAGTTTTCCACCATTTTTAAATCCCCCTCCATCTCAGAGTCAGAATGCTTTCATGATGTTCTGCAGATAAATATATTTCAGTTCAAACCTGAAACTAAATGAATAAACTGCTAAACCTGCTGAGTAGAAAATCACTGATTGGATGAGTTTCACTCATTCTTTAGTGAGTGGAGCCAATCACGACCAGGTCCAGCTGTAAAGCCTTTAATTAGTCTGAAACTGCCTGGACAAAAAAAAGATGTTAAATAATCTTAAACAGTGTCAGTAAATATTTTGCCATGTGTGAAAAGAGGGGAAATGTGAGCAGCAAAAAAGATGTGACCTATAAAATATGTGCGTGCAGTCATATCGCCACGTGACCCGTCATCGCCGCAGCCCCCCCCCCCCCCCCCCGTCAGTATTCTGCTGACATGCCTGCAACATGCCAACCACACGCCAAGCACGCAACAACGATGTGGAATGACAGCCGGCCCGACGGGCTGCCTCATTAAGGATGCTAATTAGCGGACCGTCGTTAGGGGCTCTTGTTACAGGGGAGCTCGTTGGCATGCGGCATGTGACCCGTGAGGTCACTCGGGGAGGAAGTGGTTTTTGTGCTGGGAGGAAGTGACACGAGGCAGTTAGGGAGCCGGAGGGACCCAAAGGGCAGCAGACTGACTCTCCTGGTCCTGCTGCTGAGAGGAAGACTGATTCACCAGGACAGCATCCAACCAGTCCCACATGGTTTATTTATCCTCCTTTAATGTGATTTAGGAGTTCGTACCTGTCATTTAAACATTTTATTACATTTGAGACTCAAATTAATGAGTTTATTCCAGTCACAGAAATATTTAAGCCAATAGTTTCCATTTTAAAAAATAAACAGCACCAAAAAAAATGTTTTTGAAGACGTTTCCAAAATCCTCAAAGACTTTTCTGTCCTTTTAAGATGCTCCCTCATGTATACAGTAAAGTAGGATTTTAGGTGGATCTCTGTTACAGTACTTGAGCCAGAGAGAAAGGAGAAGCACCTTAAAAAACCTGGAGGAGTCTTCTGGGATTTGGGAAACTTTATTTTGACAAAATTAGAGGAAACAGACTGAAATGTGACGTCTGGGCTGTTAACTTCTCCGAGGATTCTTTATCCTTTTTCCCAGACGTCCTTCTCTCCATTCCTGTCCTTCAGCTCTTCCTGGGGGTCCCAAGTCGCTCCCGGGCCAGATGGGATTTATAATACCTACAATGTGTTGTGGGTCTCAACCGGAAAGCCTCCACAGGGAGGCGTCCAGGAGGCGTCCTGATCAGATGCCCGAACCGCCTGAACTGGCTGCTTTTGAACATGAAGGAGCTGCAATCTGCTCTGAGCTCCTCACCCTGTTTCTCAGCCTGAGCTTCAGCTTCCCCGCCATGCAAACTTATTTTGGCTGCTTGAAATCTGTGATCTCATTGTTTTGGTCGTTACCCAAAGCTTAAGAACCAGTGAGGGTTGAAACCTGGATCGTCTGTTAGCTTGGAGGTTTTCCTCAGCCTCCTCTTCACCCTCTTCCAGGTACTGATGAGATGAAAAAGTGTATATTCAAACTTTATTTGCTCTGTGTTTCATTGTGGTTACATAAATACCTGTAAAACCTGCAGAGATAGACCCATGTAGTGTCCTCACACAGTTTTCATGTCCTGCTGAAAGGTCTTGATGGAGGAGAGGTTATCTCGGGTTCTGGTGGTCTACTTTTAATTAAAAATCAGTGTGTCAGCACAGACCGTGTCAAGTTCAAGGTAATTACAGCAACAACAGCCAATAAACACTGAATGTATCCGAGATTTAGCAGAAACATCAATGCTGATGTTTGTTGCCAACAACTGGCTCAGTGTAGCATGTAGGACTGACTCTGTGTCGGTCAGGCTGTCAGTTTTATTCTAAGTAACTGAATCTTAGAATAAAACTAAATAAAGTTCATCATTAAAGAAATAATGTTTTGTTTCACCATAAGTTAGCCGTTGCCTGGTCGAGCAGATAGGTCTGATGGAAGCGGTTCTGTCTCTGAGGTCGTTGTCTCCATCTCAGTACTGTGGCTACTAAACACACTTTGTTAGTTCGTTAGTTTGATTTACTTCCCATATTAGCCTGCCCCCCCCCCAACCCCTCCAGAAAAAGGAAAAATGATAAAGTCCTGGATCTTCAAACCCCAGAAAGCTTCACTTAGCATGTTGCTAACAAAACTAAAATGCTGCATTGAAACAGTCATTAATTAGCATAACAACACATGTTAAAGGGGACATATTCTGCTTTTGTTGTTTTCTGTTATTTATATCCTGTTCTGATGTCGGATGTTAAACTTGGTCAAAGTTCCAAAACTTGAGGTGAACGTATGTAGAAATGTTGCCTGCAAGTCAAAAGTCAGGGCCTCAACCTGCTCTGAATGCTTCATTAGTGATGGTTTTTCTACCTTGTCGACGAGTTGACGTCGACTTGTCGCACATGCTCATAAACAGCCATCTGCTCTGTAGCCTCGGTTGTTGTGGTTTTGGTTTTTCCATGTTTTGTTCACGTTGTCTCATATTTCAGATGTGATTCAGCTCCAACATGTACGGATGGATTTGAGAAGTTGACATTTGGAGTAAAGAAGGAGAAAAAGAAGTGAAATCCTGCTACTATAGTTTGTTTACGTAGCCTCCGGAGCCGGAGGAAGCTTCCTGAAGCTGACCAATCAGAACAGAGTGGGCTCATCAGGAGGCGGGGCTTAAAGAGACAGGAGCTAAAACGGCCTGTTTCAGACAGAGGCTGAACTGAGGGGCTGCATAAAGGACCAGTAGAAGATAAATAAGGAGTTTTTAACTGGAAATCATGCAAAGATATTCCAGTAGAGCCCCAGAATATAAATATAGAGCTGGAAATGTGCAGAATATTTGTCCTTTAAGTAAAACTAAAATTCAGTTTCAACACTGTTAGATTCCGACTTGCACACTCTTGTGTTTTCATCGCTAACAAGCTAATTTTCAGGCTTCCGCCAAACTCAAATCCCTTTTCAACCTCTGGCTCACATACCTGCCGTTTTCAATGATAAATTCCAACAATGGCAAGAAACTGTTTTTCCCATTAACGCCGGAAAAACAACTCAAACCTTTATCTGCCCCGTAATGTGACAAGAAAATACAAGACCAAATTCAAAAGGTGGAGCTATGGCTTTAATCATCATTGACCCAGCTTCCTCTCGGAGAGACTCCGCTGTCATCAGAGCAGTTAGAGAGAAATATGGCTTGACCCGACTCTGAGTAAATAGCTGCCGAGGGGGTTGATTTTCCTGGAATACACTGCGTCATATAGCTGATATTCATCATTCCATTAGCCTAGCATTCACTGCTGGTGGTAGCATGTCGATGTCAATTTTATTTGTATAGAGCAATATCACAAATCACAAAGTCGCCTCAGGGGGCTTTACAGTCTGTACAGCAATCCGACACCCTCCGTCCTTAGACCCTCGATTAGAATAAGGGAAAAACTCCCTAAAAAAAATGGAAAAACCTCAGAAAGAGCAACAGTAGGATGGACAGACATGCAAACAGACAAATTAGTGTAGCATTCAGTTCTGCTTGTACTGATGCATTTCCTACTCTGTGTGTGTTTGTGTTTGCAAGCCTGGTTTCCTCTGCTGCTGGTAGCCGCCATGTTGGTGCACCTCCAACTGAGACTGTGTATGTGTGTGTGTGATTTTAAGTGTATGTGTGTGTGTGTGTGTGTGTGTGTGTGTGCCATAAAGCTCTCAGCAACCCCCTCCTCTGTTATAAATGGTTAAAACATTATGTTAAAAGCTGCACTGATCAATAACTCAACTCCAATATTGAAAACATTTTTCAAAATGGGGGTTGATTTTGTGAGTGCACATGTGTGTGTGTGTGCGTCGCTCCGTCTGAGTATGTGTGTGTGTATGTGTGTGTGTATGTGTGTGTGTGTGTGTGTGTGTGTACTGGGTGTATTTAGTTTGAGTTATGAGCTCTCCTGGAGGCTGTGAATGTGACATCTGTCCAGTGTTCAGCCAAAGACACAAAAGAGGCTTCCACCACCTAAATGCTGGTCCACAGGGAGATAAGTGTGTGTGTGTGTGTGTGTGTGTGTGTGTGTGTGTGTGTGTGTGTGTGTGTGTGTGTGTGTGTGTGTTGATAACAAGCAGGTCTAAAGCACTTACAGTCCTCTTGTTTTTTCCTCAGCACTAAAGCACTGAAGGAAAAGGAGCTTTAGTGATATCCCAGCAGGAAAGTTTCATCTTTGCCAACATATACGTAGATGTTTGACTTTACAGTAAACTGGTTTAGTTTAGCACATGCTCAGTAGCGTCTGCCTTACACAGAACTACTCTCCTGGGACTGAAAACATGATGCTGTTATTAGTCTTTGGAGCCGTTTCTAAACAAACTAACATGACCAAACTCTTCATGATGAAGGAACATGTCACCCAGTGCAGCGATGTGAGTCACTGACGTGTTTTTAATAGTTTCTGAACAACAACGGAGGAATAAGATATATCAGGCTTTGAAACACACACACAATACTTGTTAAACTGAAATTATAGTTTCTGCGTCTGCAAGTCCATGAGGGTCTACGTGATGTAAATTTCGTCATCAGAGGGTGTGCACGTAGGCCAAGCCCCCAGGAACAGCACCAGGCTGTGAAGCCAATTTGACATAGCAGCCAAACCGTGTCATTACAACGTCACGTGACGCTATTGGGCCCAAAAAGACTTTTGTGCATAGACTTACATTGTGAAAGAGACGTCCATAAATCAGCGGATACATTTTTTTTTGAGCATCACAACCCCCGCGAAATGACTCGTCTCACTGTCAGAATTTGAGTCATTCAGTCCGATCACTTTACGAAAGCCTAAAGGAGCCGCACGATTGAATTGTTTTATCCCTGTTTAAGTTAGCTGGAGGGCTAAACCGGAAGTAGCTGGCTGGTTAGGGCTAGGGTTAGGGTTAGGGTTAGGGTTAGGGGGTTAGGGTTAGGGTTAGGGTTGGGGGGTTAGGGTTAGTGTTAGGGTTAGGGTTGGGGTTGGGGGGATAGGGGGTTAGGGTTAGGGTTAGGGTTGGGGGGTTAGGGTTAGGGTTAGGGTTAGGGTTGGGGGGATAGGGGGTTAGGGTTAGGGTTAGGGTTGGGGGGATAGGGGGTTAGGGTTAGTGTTAGTGTTAGGGTTAGGGTTAGGGTTGGGGGGTTAGGGTTAGGGTTAGGGTTGGGGGGATAGGGTTCGTGTTAGGGTTAGGGTTAGGGTTGGGGGGATAGGGGGTTAGGGTTAGGGTTAGGGTTGGGGGGATAGGGGGTTAGGGTTAGGGTTAGGGTTGGGGGGTTAGGGTTAGGGTTTGGGTTAGGGTTAGTGTTAGGGTTGGGGCGTTAGGGTTAGGGTTAGGGTTGGGGGGTTAGGGTTGGGGGGTTAGGGTTACCCCTACAACATTCTTCCGTCCTGGTTTATTGACAGACAACAGTAGGTTGATGAGACTTTAATAGCAATTCAATTGAACTTCTTCTTGTTTTACCACTGCAGCTGCTTTTACTTGTACTACTACTTCCACTGCTGCCAGTACTACTTTCCAAAGCCAGGAAAGACACAAAACATTTTTCAGTTTGTGTTTTTCTATAAAACTTTACATTTCTGTGCTTCTTGAGGGACATGAGCTGAGTCTTGTTAATTATTTGGTGACAGAAAGGCAGAGGAGGATGAATAAGCTGGATCAAATTAAAACTCATCCACCAGCTAACACGCAGTTATAGGATCAACCCACACTGGGAAGATAAAATGAACTTTATTGATCCCTCAGGGTACAATTAGGTCATGTCACCAGTAGAAACACAGAGGTGTAGGCTGAAGAACAAGGAGGGCTGGTATTAAGGAACATCAATTAAAATACAATACCAAGGAAATATGATCTGCTGCTCGACACACACACACACAGTTTCTGAAGACTTTCTTTCAAGTAGCATCTTTTCTTCTAATAAATGGCCGACAGCACGACGTCTAAACACAAAGGACACCTGCGCTGTACACAAATAAACTCTCAGTAAACAGCTTTATGTGAACAAACCGACTGGAGGGGAAAACCACATCAGAGCCGACACTCTGACCTTCTCTTCCTGCCTACGTCCAACTCCCTCAGACAGGATTATGTCGACCATCTTGATCATGACCCCCGTGCATGTCATCCGTGTTGACGGACGCACTGAATCATGGGTAACAAAAGGACAAATTAGGAAAGGAGAGAACGAGGCGGCACTGCTCTGGAATTCAGGAAGAGGAAATCTGATTTACTGCCTGATTTTGAATATTTAGATGCTTTGATTCAGAAATTTAAAACCATAAGAGGCATCAAAGTTATATATTTCCTCGTTTTTCACTGGTGGTATCCAGATGTGCAGATAATTTTGCTTTTATCTTATGGCTTTTTTGAATTATTTCAGATTTCTGCCTCCAGTCTAATACAATGACAGCGGATGGAAGTTTATTTTTGGTGCTGAAGCTTTGAAAAAAATGACATTTCAATCAGTAGAGACTAATTGAAAGTGATTTTACAATACTGGTGAAAAAGATAAAGAGATATTTTAAGTGACTGCAGCGATTAGACTCCATTGTAAAGTTATTTTATTTCAGGGTCTAATAATATCATAAGGCCACTTAGACTCAAAGAAGATGAAGAGATGAAGATGAAAGAAGTGAATCAGGTGTTCAGGTTCAATGTGTCAGTCTGGAGCAGACCTGTGGAAAAACTACCCAGCATGCATAGAGTACTCTTTAAAGTGCTGCAGTTACATTTGAAGATGAAAAAAAAAAGAATAAATAAGTGAGAGTGAGCAAAATCATCCTGACTGATGCGATCACACTGTTGATCAGCTGTCGTTATCCAGATACCAGGTGTGAATGGGGCCTAAAGGCGTTTTCAAACCTAGAGCAAGAACCTGAAGAAGATCCTTCGGGCAAAATTCAATGTTCTTCATCGTGTTAGTCCAGGTTGGACTATTCTCCAGTTGGTTACCAGCTACTGATGATTTCACTCATCCACACAAGGCTCCGGGAGCTGAGACCGCCTTGTAGTCGGGTCGCATCGAGGTCAGATCGTGTTCCCGCCGCAAACAAACCGCTCAAGATTTTGTTTGGGACCAGGAAGAGGCCACCAGGAAGGGGGTTTCAGACCTTTTTAGTCCAGTTGAATTGGACTCCTTGTGTTTCAGGTTAGGGTTAACGGCTCCTGTAGCCAGATGTGCTTTGCATGCTGGGATAGCAGCTACCTGGAGAGTGAATCATGGTCTGATCTGAGTAAACGTTCTGACGTGGCTTCTAGTGACGCATTTTGGTTCATTTGGATTTTTTCTCTGTGTGAAAAAAACGAACCCAGAAGAAAACATCAAGTTTATCAGCTGATCCACTGATTCAGACCAGAACAAACAAACTATAGGTTTGAAAATGAGCTGATCCCTCGATCACGCCGTCTTTTAACCACCTGGAACTAAAAGATAAATAAATGCTCTGTGAGGTGACGTCTGTCCAGAGTATCGAGTGAAGGAGAATCATTTCCATCTTTGGATGGAAACATGACTACAGTCTGTTTTTATTTCTCTCTCTCTCTTTCTTTCTGTTTGTTTGTCTCTCCAGTCGTCACCATGCTCAGTCAGGCATGAGACCATATCGATCAAATCACACACACACACACACACACACACACACACACACACGCACACACACACAGAGCAGTGTCCATCTGCTCCCACGTGTCAACAGTGTCAACTCATTCTGTGTCAATAAAGCTACTTGTCGATAAATATTCATTTCTTTGAGACCACTTCCTCCTTCGTCTCCGGGGTCAACTCTTGTCTTGTTTAATCTTTCATGCTGACTCCATAATTTACCTCAGTATCACCTCACCTGCAGCCGCACTGTTTACTCACACTTTAACACACACAACAAGGACAACAAGCATCTCTGGAGGTGACATCCGTCAGGCTTTTAAATCGCATTCATTTTGTTTTTTTAATTGTTTATAAAAACGTTATTCCAGTGATAATAATTAACATCCGGCAGGTGGATTGTTGAGTGTAACCAGGACAAACTGCTGGATGGCAACGTCCAGATTAAATGATCTTAACTGTTGGATGGACAACTGTTGGATGGATTGTCTCAACTTCAGGCTGAACTGTAATAACCTTGTTCACCTTCTGAAATTTCATCTAACGCCATCATCAGGTCAAAATATTTACTTTGTTTTAGGATCAAATACCTGCAAAACCAATGACATTAGTGTTTAGTGCTAATTAGTAAATGTTAGCATGCTGAAGTTAGCACAGCTGATTTTTTTGTCCACTTGTTATCAGCAGAAACAAGTAGTGAACTCAACTCTGACACATCATCATCTTTTAAGTTGATATGTTGAACTTGTTAGCAAACAGTTGCTTATTTCCACATCCAGCAGTTACAACATGATCATCACATTGATAATGTCAATAATTACTTGTGGGGTTCCTCAGGGTTCTATTCTTGATCCTTTGTAGTTTCAATCTGGTTAAAGCTGCTTGAAATGATGTTTTTTGTCCACTTGTTTTCAGCAGAATAGTCTCTAAACATGACTTCTGTCATATTATCAGTTTATAGAGTAGTTGTGGCTAACATGTTAGCAAACAGTTGCTTATTTCCACATCCAGCAGTTACGGAGCAACATTATCATTCATGTGGAGTCGTGTTTCTGTCCACCTGGTGAATGTAAGTCCAATATTCACTCTCTTTTAGCTCTGTTTTTACTCTCTACCAACTCCTGAGGGAAATATCTGGCTCTTTAGCTGCTAAATGCTCCACTATGTTCACCAGCTAGTCTACAGCTAACTGTGTCTGTTTGGTGCTGAGCAGGTAGTGAAAACGATGCTATGAGAGCGCTGAGAGTGAACCAGAACAGTAAAGTTGCAGCTTAACAGATAAACAATGAGCTGAAACTCACTATAAGGCTCCGTAAAGTCGAGAGAAGCTGCAGAGTCTCTGATAATTCTCTGTAGGTTCATCACTACGAGACACAATCAACACATCACACACTGACAGCTCTGACTGTGTTATTATTGAGATACTTATTATAGCCGCTTTAAAGCATGAACTATCCATCTGTCATCAGCCGATCCAATTATTATTATAGTTACAGCATCACCGTAAAACAAACCCTCAGAACAATTCACAACATCCAGTGTTGTCGTTCCAAATGCTGCAACTAAGCTATTAGTATGTTTAATTATAACAGGTACATCATAATGTGTTCCACAAATGCACCATGTCATTTTCTAATTTATTATATAATGGCTTTAACACCAGAAAAAGGTTTGCTGTTGCACTGAGTGCCTTTTAAATTCAGCTTGTTGTTATTGTTTAATGTAAATATGTGGAATTAAAATAAAAAGGAGCTTTTAAAGGGAGACAGATAAAGAGAAAAAGGACATAAGGAACAGATTAAGAGAAGGCAGGTGAGTGAAGACAGAGAAAAACAAAAAGAAGAAGGACAGAGGAGCAGAGAGAAAGTGAGTTCAGTGTTATCTCTCAAGTTTCTCTGGAGTGAGAATTATTGATCGACAGTTAGACTGACGGACAGATCCAGAGCTGATCTCAAACCCACGTCTCCAGTCCACGGCGGGCTTCCTCTTCCCACTGAGACGCCGTCCCCCGACGCCTCTTCAGGCTCTATTTCTGTAGCGTCACATTATCCTCCAGCTATAAATCATTTGGACACAGCTGGTGAGATGAACATGACTTAGCACTCTGCACTGTTCTCGAGAAACACCAACAAGTGTCTGACTCAAAGCCAACACGACTTCTTCCCATACCAGCAGACATAGCTAAGTAATGAGCCACTCGAGGACTCACTTCACAGGCATTTTACAACAGCCGAGAGCAGTTGTCAGGCAGCTCTTCTCTTTTGAAATGTATGTAGAGCGGCGAGGAGCTCCGCTGAAACCAGCGCTGGGAAACACTTCAAGTAAACAACATTCACACGACAGGATGTTCAACCTTGCCATGAACAACAATGACAATCAGAGTCTAAAGAAACACATTCAAATAACAGGATTGAGCAGCAGGCTGCATATGTAGTTCTGTGAAACACCTTTTAGAACCATAACAGTAGAAACCAGAACCGATAAATGACATAAAAACCCAAATAAACACCACAAGATGTTAGAATGTAAAGAGCATTTCGAGCTAAATGCTAAACATAAGACCACTAACACCCTCACATGTGTCATGTTCACTAGCTTAGATTAGCATGTTAGGATGCTAACATTAGTACAAACACTAGTACAGCAGTGGATGATGGTGTGTCATCAGTTTTGCAGGTATGTTATACACCAGTGTATTGGTGATGATGATGATGGCTCTAGATGAAAGATCAGAAGTTATTGGTAAAACTTTACTGAAAGTCCTTCTGTTTAACATTTATAATAGTATATAAACAGTTAATAAATGGTTTATAAAACACTATAATGTGGTTATAATCAGATAAGTGTTGATTAATGTGTTTGTCAGCAACTATAACTGTGAGGTCAATACAATGTATAACAAATAATGATAATATAGTAAAACACAGTTATAATAATATAAAATATGTCTTCATATGGGGTGTTCTAATTGTTGACAAATGCATTAATAAACACTTAAAATGTTCTGATATGTTTATAATTACACATTTATATAGTGATTGTTATTATGATTCATCCTGAAGGGAACATGAACCAGATTTAATGGTGCTCTGTCCAATAGTTGTTGAGATATTTCACTTAGAGCAACAAATATGAACCTCATGAGAAAAGATAAAAAGTCAGAAGAGGATTCATCATGAATGTCTGCTACCAGTTAGAGCACCAGTATAGGTTTGATGGGGTTGAGGTGCTTCTTTATTTTTACCATTAATGTCTGGTCCAGTAGTTGAGATGTTTCACTCTGTCGTCCTTAGAGCCGCGGCGCCGGCATTGATAAACATGTACGTCTAAAGGGCAACGCAAAGTAGCGAAACCCTCTCAAACATTGTTTTCCCTCCTTCGACAGCAGCTGGTCATCTGGTCAGGATGCACCGCTGTCCTTTACCCAACATCTCCTCTCATTAACTACGTAGAAAAGCAGCAACCGTATCTTCTGTAGGTCTGATGTGTTCAGTTTGACCCCAATTAACAGGCTTCAAATGATGCGATGCTCTGCTACACGGCAGCTGTGGGTTGTGCTTAAATATACATATGATCCATATGAAAAGTATTAATTGAATTCAGTGAAAGTTCTTGCCCTTATTTGATTGAGTTTTATATTATTTATAGTTAAAAGTGTATATATATAGAGAGAGAGACAGGAAACACAAATCAAAACTCCCTTGTTAATAAAAAAACTAGTTTTTCTTTTTTCAAGAACTCCAAATGAATGAAAATTATAAGATATTTCAAATCTAACAAACTTAAAGAGTCTTATAAATGTCTCTCACTAAGGTAGAGAAGCTGTGATGTAAATAAACAGCATTCAGATGAGATATTAGAAAATAAGAGATTTAAAAAAAATCACATTTAACCACAAATATTCAACTGAAAGCAACATTTTCAGACCGCAGGATATTAAACCTGTAACATGACTGTTTAAAAACTCCACTGGAAACGTCATGAATTAAAATCCTCAAAATGAGTTAGAAAGTGTTTTTTTGTTGAGGATATAAAAAGATCTCAGACAGTCCAGAAAAGGTTAAGCAGCTTTTTATTCCCTTTTGGTTTCTCATTATGAAAAGTTAAACTGCGTCTGACACATTTCTGCCTCCAAACTAAAGAAACTCTCCTCAGCGACATTTAGACTCATGAAAAACTCTCCACATGAATAAATAGAAGTCTGGTATTTTCCTTAATGACATGGAGACAATGAGGCTGCTGAACACTGAACACTTAAAGCAGGATAACACTCAAAACTTTCCTGAAACACCATCAACACCATAAAAAACTAAACCGAAACAAAGAAGCTCTTAAATTGACATAAATGTAGTTGATATGACACCATAAAACAACATTTATACCGGACTTTATGGACCTTTAAACCACTTTAACTGAGCTCTCGCAGACCAGTATGTCCATGATGTGTCAGACTGGCCTCTATTTCCTTTTCTGTGAGGAAGTGATGATGTCATGGAGTTGATTGACTGAATACACCTGTGGTCGGGTCTAAATTTAGTCAAACTCATATAGAGCCGCAGCATAAAGCTAAAGAGACCTGATATGTTCCACTGCTGCTTATTAAAGCTCCTGAAAACTTTTTACTTTCTATCTGACATAAAAATGTAGAGTTTAAATAAGCAAGAAAGCAGCCCTGCTTCTAAATAAGTAAGAGTTAAAGTGGTTATAAACAGTGTTTTCTCTAATAATAGTGTGGTTTGGGGCTGCAGCAGGCAGCTGTAAAAAGCCTCTGAACACCACCTGCTAACATCTAACTACAGATTATTATACTTATCAACTCCAACCGACACCGTAAGTCTGTAAATAAAGAGAGTGAAAATTAAGCAAATGATCAGGGCTCAAATGATTATGAGTGATATTTACTGAACGTCTTATTAAAGCAGAAGACTGTAAAACTGTTTGTGATTCAGGTTTATATTCAGTGGTTCAGTGTTTAAAACGCTGACTATGAACAGGAACGTTGATGAATATTTTTCTTGCTTACTGTGAACAAGTCTGTCAGGATCAGACTGGTCTGAGCTGCGTGTGTGTGTGTGTGTGTGTGTGTGTGTGTGTGTGTGTGTGTGTGTGTGTGTCCTTATAAGTGCTTGGTAATCAGGATGGTTTAGATGTTCTAATGATAACACATTGGAGACGACTCTGTTATTAATGTGACCAAATGTGGTGATCAAAGTGACACACACACACACACACACACACACACACACACACACACGGTTATAGCGCTCGGCTGTGATCAAAGCGTTGGTCGCTAGCCAGCCTCGTCTGTGCTGTGATGCTAACAGCTAGTCGACCCGCCTCGATACTTTAGCTGCTATTTCAGGAGCTGCTGTGTCACTGATGAGACATTAAAACAGAATCAAAGCCGGAGGGATTTTCTCTCCGCCCGTCTCATGGAAACACTGAGAGCGCCACGCTGACCTTAACTTCATGTACGAGACTTCAAAACTTCCACCAAAGAGACGCCCCCCCCCCCCCCCCCCCCCCACCGTGTGTCCTGAGCTCTGATTCGTCCAGCATCGAACAGTGACCTCTGACCTCTGAGCACTGAACAGTATGTTCTCTACTAAACAGATCAGCTGGTCACATCTGATATGTGATCAATCTAAAGTATAACTCACATTATGTGACTGTTCAAGCTTCGTCAGATTAAACTGGTTAAACTGGTCTCAGGTGGGATTCAGTGTCTTTTAGCTGAATGCTGAAGTTTGACTTTTAGTCTTGATGACGTTACATGTAGGATTAGAGATTAAGGTCAGTGATAAATGTCTATGAAAATAGATTAGATCAGATCAAACAAGATTAGCCTTGACTGGACTAGATGACGCTGGGCTGGATTAGAGTAGATTAGTATATGCTGAGGTAGACTGGACCGGACTAGATTGGACCTAGATTTAACTAGATTGGATTAGATTACATAAAGCAGAATTAGACAAGGTGACACTAAACTGAACTATATCAGATTAGGCTGGATTAGACAAGATTAGCTAGACTAGACTTCATTAGGTCAGATTAAACTGGACTAAATTAGACTAGAATGGATGAGATTAGATGTGAAAACTGAACTAATTATGGCTATTTTAGTGAATGAAATGAGTTTAGATTATGTTAAATTACTCCAGATTAGACTAGATTTAACTAGACTGGATTAGATTACATTAGGTGACACTAAACTGAACTATATTAGATTAGGCTGGATTAGACAAGGTCAGATTAAACTGGACTAAATTAGACTAGAACGGATGAGATTAGGTAAGAGTATATTAGATTACACAGGATTAGATTAGACTAGATTAGATTTACTGGACATTAGATTAGAGCAGATTCCATGACGTGATGTTGGATTAGACAATAGTTTTGTTTATGTATCCGGGAACTAAAGCACAAGCAGGGTGAGAGAGAGATGATGCTGCAAAGGTCAAAGGTCTTAGGTCATATTCTAAACTGTGGTGATGTAACACATGTAACACCTGGTAGATTATTTCAATAAAAACCAGATTATATCTTCACGATTAATCAACAGAAAACGAGTGAATCCAACAATATGTTCAGTCTAGTGTTGATCAGGTGAGACGAGCAGCACGGAAAACACACACACACACACACACACACACACAAAAACACGGTCCTTCCGTCTCCCAACAGAGGTGGCACAAAACAATCTCCCCCGGCAACCAGCACTGGGATACGGTTGCTATAGCAATGCTAAGTACTCTCTTCCTCCTGGACTCGAGTTTACCTGAGTGTTATAATTAGAGGTGTGTGTTGTGTTGTGTGTGTGTGTGTGTGTGTGTGTGTGTGTGTGCATGTGTGTGTGTAGGAGGTCATAGGGAACAAAATAGAATAGCAGGGGGAACATGAACACACACACACACACACACACACACACACACACACACAGAGAATCCCCAGGATATCTCCCAGAATAGCCTCAGCGTGTTTGTCTTTGAATGAGTGTTTATGTCTGTCTGTCTCTTTCTCTGAGTGTCGTATCGTCTATGAAAACAACTTTTATAAATATATTTATTCAGATTAAACTCACTTTATCAGGAACACCTGTTGAATCTAATGCAAACCGATAAAACAGCTGTTACACTTCCAGTAGACCTACACGTCTTTTTCTAACAAAAAAACATCATTTTTCTAACAAAATAAGACAAACCAGAGCACTAAATCAATAAAAGTGTGATTTAAATTAATACAACAAAATAAGTAAATGTAACAAAGTATTCAGAAACCTTTATATATACATTTTATACTTATTTCCTGTAAATTTTCTGAGTAATTTGCAGTTAATTTTCAGGATGTTTTACAGAAATTTTGGTGAAATTTAGTACAAATTATAAGAAAAATGGAAAAAAAAGTTGGTTTAGGTGATAAATTACCCACCACTCATTATATCCGCATCTATATATATAGTTGTTTATTTGGAAAAATTCCTTAACAGACAGAGATTATGTTATTTTCATAGCATATTAAGTTGTTTCAGATTTATTTTCCTACTACAATCATCTCCAGGACATTTTTTTTTTCAGTAGCTGCTGTTTAACTGTCAGTTTCTTTAATTTGTGCTCTCGATTTAACGGATTTACCATCATGCATCTCTCCGGTTGGTGTGCATCCTCCCCGTGGCTCGGATTTAATAAGATTTTTATCATAATAATAATAAATACAACAAATTTATTCATACGGCACTTTTCAAAACAAAGTTACAAAGTGCTTTACATGCTTAAAATATTTATAAAGCACCAAATTATAACAGAATTCATCTCAGGGCATTTTCACACAGAGCAGGTCTAGACTGAACTCTTCCTCGGTCCCCTTTAACAGGAAGAAACCTCCAGCTGAACCGGGCTCTAGGTGGACGCCGTCTGAGAGAAAGAGAGATAATAATAATAATAATAATAATAGAAATATGGCTAATAATAATAATAATAGCTGGCGTTCAGCTCATAAAAACAAAGCTTCAGGGTTCTGATTGGACGCACAGAGAGCGAATAAACATGAAGTTCCTGTTCAGAGGAGGACGTACGGCTGATACTGGCTGCCTCGCATCCAGTTTGGATCAGTAACTGGCTTTACAAGAGAAATGTCTTCATCACACACTTCTGGCTGACTGGATGCATCTAGTGCCCTCTGCAAGAAGGGGACAGGCGAAATAGTTTAAATTGAGCAAACAAATTATTAAATTGAGAGTAGAAATATGTGTTTTAGCTTGTAAACTCTGAATAAAACACCAGCAGACCCATGTGTTTCTGCCTGTGTGTGTGTGTGTGTGTGTGTGTGTGTCGGTGATGTAGGTGTGTAAGTGCAGGGCTGAGGGGCCCCCTTTAGTTAGAGTGGGGGTCTGAAGTGGCGTCCCTCCATTAACGCAGACAGAGGTGTGTGCGAGAGATAACTGCAGACTCTCACACTCTGACACCTCACACACACACACACACGCACACACACACACACACACACACTCTATACACCACACTCAGCTTCCTGTCTGCATTTTCCAAACCCCTCTCACACACACTCTTTATGTCCTCGAGCCCCCTTAAAACACACAAACACACACACTCGGTCGACCCATCATACACACTTCACATCCACTCTCCCCACTCACATGCCACCATGTTGACTCACTTGCATGAGATGGATAGATGGAAGTGGAGGAATGACACACACACACACACATTACATTCAGCGTGCGTGCGTGTGTGTGTGTGTGTGTGTGCGCTGGTGTCAGTCTAACTGGCATCAGGATGACTGGTTGTACGTGATGACTGGTTCATCATATTTCATGTGTGTCTTTGTGTCATGACATCATCTCCAGGTGTTATCAGCTTTTTCCTCTCATACGTCCATTTTTTTACCATAATGTTTGTAATATCAGCCACTCCAAATATCCTCATCAGCTGCTGTTAGTTAGTCGCTGTTACCGTAATGTTTGCATCATCTGCTATCTGCATTTTTTCATTAGATTAACATTGATTGTTGTTACTGTAATGTTTGTATTAGCAGCTACTTCAAATATCCTCATCAGCTGTTGTTAGTTAGTCGCTGTTACTGTAATGTTTGCATCATCTGCTACTTGCACTTTTTCATTAGATTAACATTGATTGTCGTTACTGTAATGTTTGTATTAGCAGCTACTTATGATTTTGTTACACAACTGTACCGTAAAGCTTATATCAGCTGCCCATCGCAGTCTTTTAACTATGTTAACATTGATCGCTGGTACCTTAATGTTTGGACAAGCAGTAATTCAGCTTTTTATTATCACATTATGTATGAGTTGTTTTTACCATAATGGTTGGCTAAGATGTGCCTCAGCATTTTGAATATTGGATTACATTATCATCTAATTTAAGCCAGTGTCTGTTACTGTAATGTTTGGATAAGCGTTACGTACTGGTACTGTAAACAGAACTGCTATGCTACTGGTATTATTAGTTATATGACATTTTATCTCTGGCTGTTGCCTCTGTAATCCTTCATTTTCTAGTTGAAATATTTCTTATATAATTAAAATTGATTGTTTGTTGCTGTGATGTTCAGACTGCAGGCAAAAGTGAATCTGATCTTTTCATGTTCTGATTTGGACCACTTTCATATGCAGTTCTAAATCTGATACAGGTCTGATTTTTTGCAGCGTGACCTGAACTTAGTGTCTTACCACGAGAGTCTTGTGCAAACCTGCCAACGCTCCTGTTTTTCCAAAGTTTCTCCCATATTTTCACCCCCCTCTCCGGCTGTGCTCCTGTTTTGTTGTGTCTCCCGGGAAACTCTCGTAATTTTCATGGCCCTCAACCTTCACTATGAATAATCGTCATACACACAGATCTATAGGTTTTGTATGTTCGTCTGATGTTACGCAAGTTGCCAGATCGTCTCTGAAACACAGTTTACACACGACATACAGTTTCAACCCCTGAACAGGTGGTTTGATAAAGCACTTATTGGATTTATACTCGTGAACGTTATCTTTCACTTCATCCATCCACCACTGAAACAGACTCCCGTGTTTTTAAACCTAAATGTTTGCACGTTATAGTTAAAACTAACCACTGTCATCCTGAAATTTTGGATGAAATGTGTTTCTGTGAAGCCGTTCAGGTCAGGATCCCGTACAGAAGAAGCAGCCATTGCTCCTCCTCGTGCTCCTCGTTATCATCTGCTCCCTAAACGCTGACTTCAGTGGCCTCCATGTTTTGAATAAGCAGCATTAAAATTGATTTCTGTTACTGTAATGTTTGTGTGAGCAGCTTTTTGAAATGTATAATTACATCATATAATCATTATTCATGACTATATCCAGTATTTATAAAATACTATTGTGAGTATTGAAAATCTGTTTAATTCCATCTTTTCTTTTCACACAACTGTATTATATAAACCTTTATATAAGCAGGTAGTTTATTTATATGCATCCTTAATGAATTACTGTTCCCACCAAACGTTGGCTAGTGAGGTGATAATGAATGCAGGCAGGGGGTTTGCAGGTGATGAGTCAGTGTGAGACGCCGCTTAAAAGCATCGCAGCTGCTGCGGCGGCCCGGCGGGGGCGGCGCCAGCCGGGACGGGTCACTGCAGTGGGCTTGTGACCGCAGGGTTGTCGGTTTGAATCCCCAGATAGCGTCTGCACGGCGGCGCTCCGCTCCCTGTGACTCAGCATGAAACTCCTGTGTGACTCAGAGTTTTGTTCGAACTGCGGCTCGTTCGTGCAGCGGTGTTTGTGATTCTGTTAATGTCACGCTCTTCCTCATGCATCATAACTCCTCCACTCACACTCAGGATGTAGTTTTATGTTTCAACACTTAAGATAACTGCAGGTATCCTCAGAAAAACTTTTATTTAACCAGTCATTAGTCTTAAATATACTTTGGCAGTTCGGTGCCTTTAGTCACAGCATAAAATTGGTGTTTTTTTCATATATATGACATATATATTACATGTATAATACATGTATAAAAGGCTCAGGTCTTCATCAGGTCGATTTTTTAATTGACATGCATGAATAAATGCTTTTTCTCCAGATTTCAATAGACAGATATTTTGTTTATCTCGTGTTATAGCAGCACTATACAACCAACAGATAATAAGCAACATGTAATAAAGAGAACATAAAGAGAAAATGAAATCTAACACCAACAAAAACAAAAATGTTTTAAAAATCTGTATTTACAGAAAAACTCCACAAGATAAATAGATAAATTAAAAGAGCACATCATCGTGAGAGGTTACCCACTATCTGCTGCTGCTGTAACCTCTGACCTTTGACCTTCTCGCTGTTGGCATCTCATAACATCCGTCAGTCGTCGTCGGCAGCAGCAGCAGCTCGTCCTCTCGGCTGTAGACTGCAGCAGCCCTCCCTCCGCTGACCAGCTCGCCACCGATGGGACTGCTGTGTTTCAGCGGATCAGATGTGACTGCGTGGGCAGCGATGAATGTGATAGGATATGAATGCGGAATATCAATTAAGATGAATGCCGTCCCCGCGTTATCTGTTCCGTCTCTGCGGTGACACGTGTGGGCGGGTCCCGGGTCGCACGGCGATAACGAGCTTTGAGTCGTAAACACTGATGAGGAAACAGAGCTGGTGTTTGTGTCAGGAAATAATGGATAAATGGATGGATGGATGGAAAGATAGATGCTGCTTTTAACTTTTTTTTTATTGAAATGTCTCAGCTTTCAAAACGTCCATACACCCACTTTCTGCATAAACCTGTGCTGGTGTTAGATTTTCCAAGAGAAACAGTAGTTACAGTTATATAACCACCCACCTCCTGATTACTTGATAACTGGCTGGCATCATCCAAACCCACCAGCTGACAAAACAATATGCAGATATTTCTATTGGTGACAGAAATACTGATAGCATTTCAGCTGGTTTCACAGCACACTCTGATAGACAGTCACACTGTGTAAAGCCTGGTGTGTGTTTGTGTTGCAGAAAGTGTCCAGATGGGTTTGAGTGTCTGAAGACGGGAAGGAACCCAAACTACGGCTACACCAGTTTCGACACCTTTGGTTGGGCCTTCCTGTCCCTGTTTCGCCTGATGACTCAAGACTACTGGGAAAACCTCTACCACC
Organism: Thunnus albacares; assembly: GCF_914725855.1. Lineage (NCBI taxonomy): Eukaryota > Metazoa > Chordata > Actinopteri > Scombriformes > Scombridae > Thunnus > Thunnus albacares. The sequence goes on from NC_058126.1 coordinate 3,110,745, forward strand.
AGGTAATGTTTAGTGAAAGGTTTGGTTTCTTGTCAACATGTCTCATGTTTGGAGCCAAACCAACAATGAACTGATCTACTAACAAGTATTGTGTGTGTATCTAAAGCCTGATATATCTTATTTCTGTGCTGTAGACCTCCGTTATTGTCCAGAAACTATTAAAAACACATTAGTGAGCCACACCGCTGCACTGGGTGACATGTTCCTTCATCATGAAGAGTTTGGTCGCCTTAGTTTGTTTAGAAACGGCTCCAAAGACTAATAACAGCATCATGTTTTCAGTCACCAGAGAGTAGTTCTGTGTAAGGCAGACGCTACATTGTAAATTTCTCAAATAACTCCAGTAAGGACATCATGTTCTTTATTTCTGCTAATGTGTTGGATATTTTCGGTGTGCGTGTGTGTGTGTGTCTGCAGACGCTGCGTTCGGCCGGTAAGACCTACATGGTGTTTTTCGTGGTGGTGATCTTCTTGGGTTCCTTCTACCTGGTCAACCTCATCCTGGCCGTGGTCGCCATGGCGTACGAGGAGCAGAACCAGGCGACCATCGCGGAGGCCTGCCAGAAAGAAAAAGAGTTCCAGCAGGCCATGGAGAGGCTCAAGAAAGAGCAACAGGTAATAATCTGAAGATACACTGGGGTGAAATATGTTTACTGTATAGCAACTATAACATTATCATTCAGAACTTGACGCCTGAGAATCATCACGTTTTTAACTTTTCTTCAGTATCAAAGTAAACCAGTGATAGTTGTCTCTACATCCATGGTTACACTGCAAACAGGAAGTGATAATAGCTATAGCTATATCACTATGACAGAAGGTGAGGTTACAAGTTCATCCCTACCATCTGCCATGTATCAGTTTAAACAATACAGCAAAAGAAAATAAAGAAAATAACAAACCAACTAGATTACTCATTGGCTGTAAGGTAATCTAGAAACAGACTCACCTTCTTTTTACCTTCTGTTGTCTTTCTTTTAATACGTGACATTCATACTTTTCTAATAACTGTATTGTAATGATAAATCAGGTTCCTTTATCCTTTTTTATTACCTTTCTTTCTTCTTTACCTTATCCGACTACTTTTAAAGACACACTGCATCTCCTCCACCAGGTTTCCACGCACAAGGTTGTCGACTCGGACTCCATGATGTCACCAGATCTCTCGCCCTTTGGCCTGCCGTTGGACAGCATGGAGGAGCGAAGCCGGAGTCAAGCACTGATGGGAGTGGCCGACGTCGAGGCGAACCTATCGGAGGAAAAGCTGCTGCAGGTGGACATGACGGACGGGGGAAAGGTGAGTAAAGAAGAAATTTGGGTGCGTTTCCTTTTGTTTTGTTGCAAGACGTTAGTAACTGTCCTCCTCCCTTCTCCCTCCAGCCCCTCCACCCTCTCCTCGCTCGCTCCTTCTCTACCAGGACTCGGCGAAGCAGTCAGGTCTCCTCCATCTTCAACTTCCGGTTGAGGAGCCGGGGGTCGGAGGGAGAGATGGCGGACGACGAGTACAGCGTCCCGGGCGACGTGGTGGAGGGCGTCGGGGGCCGAACCTACAGCGGTGGGACCTTCAGTGGCATCATGCCCCAACCGTGGCCCAAACGACGACCCAGCACCTACAGCAACACCAGCAGGAGCTCCCAGGTGAGCTACACACTCAACATACACTCAAAATCATCTTCTAAACATGTGAACGTTAATTTAGGAATGAGATGAGATACGGTAATATAAAGTGCAATGAGATTATATGTGGTTTCACTAACAAAGACCACACCATTTGAACGGTATAAAAATAGATTTATTTGTATTGTCGAGAGGGTTCAGGATTGATGAGGAGAGTGTATGGTGGGCTGGATGTGGATCAAGGAGAGGGATGAAGGGGTCGATTGCCAGGGGATGAATGGGAGCTGAAGGTTGGTCCGGGTCGTGTACGGTGGGATGATGGGGTAGAGGAGAGGGATGAAGGGGGTTGATGGTGTTAGGATGACCGGGGACCAAATGGAATCACAAAGAGGCTGGAGCGTCTAGGAACCCGGGGGTCGAGACTCAGGGTGGGGGACATGGAGCTTTCTGCTTCGTCATCCCCCTGTGGTTCCTAGAATAGGATGAGAAGAATCACTTATGTGGAAGTATTAACCCTAACGAGCATGTCTTTGATGGTGGGAGGAAACCGGAGTACCCGGCAGAAACCCATGTGAACACGGGGAGAACATGCAAACTCCACACAGAAAGGACCTGGGACGGCCAGTGTTCGAACCCAGGACCTTCTTGCTGTGAGGTATAATTGCTAAACCACTGTGAGCCACCGTTGTGCCCATTGTGAGGGGAGAGAGGAGAAGAATGGGGTTGGGGGGGGGGCGTGAGAACTGAGACTTACGGGAGAGAAAGGGGTTAGACACGTTTATATAGGTATGCACGGATGATTGAATTAGTGAGGCACAGGTGATTGAATTTAGTGAAAGAGAGAGGCGTGGTCTTGTTCCTGAACTTTGTTATAATAATATAATAATAACTCCATTAAATGTGATTGGATACAATTCTGTAATATTAGAGGGGGTGAAACCATTTAACACCTTGTAGACAAACAATGTGCTCCCTTTGCTGCTGTATTCTGAACTAGTTTGGAGACGAGATAAACAAGACTGAGTGATACCAAAATATCAGGAGTTGCAATTATCAAGGTGGGAGGAGGTGAAGGTATGGATGACTCTCTCCAGGTCACAGGTACAGATAATTGATCTGAGTTTGGAGATGATGCGGAGCTGCATGAAGCTTCATTTGACTAACTGATTGATTTGTTTGTCAAACTTCAGTCCTGAATCGAAAATGACAGAGGGGGCCAATGGGCCAAGATGAGGACAAATAACGTTGGTCAAATGCTGTGGTCCAAATAAAATAACGTCAGTTTTATTCTGAGCTGAAGAAAGTTTGCAGCCATTCAGGATTTGATGTCTAGAAGACAGTTATTGAGGTAAGTTAGTTTGTTGTAGTTATGAGTCTCTAGGTGAGGTAGATCTGTGTATCATCTGTATAACAGTAAAAAGAAATGTTGTGTTTTTGAATAGTGTGACCTAGCGGAAGCAAATAGAAGGAGAAGAGGAGTGGACCAAGTATGGAGCCTTGGGGGACACCGCAGAACATGGGACACTGAACGATCTGTTGGATAAATATGAAGAAAACCTGTTTAAGGCAGAACCAGAGACCCCCACCCATTGGTTTAACCTGTGAATGAGAACAGAATGATCTACAGTGTCAAAGGCTACAGTCAGGTCAAAGAGCAAAAGGACGTAGCAGTTGACTGAGTCTGCAGCTAGAAGGAGGTCACTGGTTATTCTCAGTAATGCAGATTCTGTACTGTGAAGAGCTCTGAAACCAGATTGGATTTTTGCAGAGTTTTAACAGTTGGTTAAAAACTGCTTTTTCAAGTATTTTAGAAAGAAAGGAGAGTTTGGAGATTGGTCTGTAATTACTGAAAGATCTAGATTCTGTGGCTGGTCTACTGCATGTTTGAAAGATTGGGGAACGTGGCTGGATTCCAGGAAGCGACTGGTAATTGAAAGAATGCTGGAGCCAATGGTGCCAACAACTTCTTTGAAGAGTTTAGTTGGAATAATGTTGAGAGAACAGGTGGAGGTTTTCATAGAAGAGATGATATGATGAAGTTCTGGTAAAGTGATGTTAAGGGAATTGAGAACTGCAGATGGAGGAAGCTTATTTACAGGTGGAATACTACCAGCTCTGATGTCAAGTACTTAGTTTCTAAAGAAGTTTTGGAAATTCTCACATTTAGAGACAGATGCTTGTAAGCAGGAGGTGGGATTAGAGGAGGTGACACTAAAAAAGTGCCTTGGGATTATAACAGTTTTTGTCAATAAGATTAGAAAATTATTGAGCTCTGGCATTTTTGACAGGCAGCTAGTATTTTTTTTATAAGAGATCCTTCAGAATTTGAAAAGAGATCTGCAATTTATCCTGCTTCCACCTCCACTCTGCCCCTCTGCACGCTCTCCTTATCTCTCTAATATTACTGTTATTAATCCACGGAGAGGCCAAAGTCAAGCGTAGCCGAACCACCAATAGCGAGACAAGTTCCTCTGGTGCAGCCTCGATACTGGTAGTCAACCCAGTCGCCAGAATAAAATGTTGGCATTGCATGTTTCTGCAAACCATGGATACATTGAATGTCTATATTTCAGTGTTGGCCATTATCAGTTGAATAATGATGTTTTATGATGTGACAACGCTGTGGTTAAGGTCTGGTTAGGTATAGGCACAAAAAAACACTTGGTTAGGGCTGCAAATGTCCCAAAGTCTCGCTAAAAACACCTGGTTTTGTCGGTTGAAACGGGAAGCTGCTGCTTTGATGCCTTTCCAACTTTCTTCCATCAAACTTTCTAGTCAACCGCACGACCCCTCCTCCTCCTAATAAGTAAGTCAGCTCAGATAGATGCCATCAATAACAAAAGCCAGAAATTCAAAAGATGACAAAGGAGATAATGGAGCACTTGAGGGCATTTTTGTGCAACGCCACCACCTTCTGCAGTAGTCTGAAGGAGTGGCTTCAGCGAGAGGGGAGAGGTCATCAGGGGTTAAGCCACGACTCAGAGATCTCACATTCAGCAGACCAAATTTGGATGGAAGGGGAGGCGAGGGTGAAATTATAGTGCGCGTAATGGTGATAAGATTGTCATAATTTACTGAACAGGATACTTTGGAGACAAAATTACGGTGTCTGAGTGTTGGACAGATTGGGATGCTATTTACAGGTAGAGTGGCTGAATGTGAGTTGTGGTAGAGGATGAATTTGGCCAGATGTTGCAGACATTTCACTCATAACAGGGACCCTACCAGTATCTTTACTATGTCTCACACAGTCTGACTGGCATTTTGCAGGTTAACCAATGCATAGTTAATGTTTGCAGAGAGCAGCTTTGCCCCCATGCAGGATGAACTCTTACAGCCACGGTCCTGGCATGGCTAAAAACTAGCACTGCAACAATTTTTGTCTCGTTTTGTCTATAAAATGTTAAAAATTTTCAAAAAAAAAATGGCGTTTTGTCTGACCAACAGTCCAAAACCTAAAGATTTTTAATTTACTTTCACATATGACAAAGAAAAGCAGCAAATCCTCACATTTGAGAGGCTGAAACTGGAGAATATTTGGCCTTTTTGGTTCAAAAATGACAAAAACGATGATCAAAATAGTTGCTGATTGATTTTCTGTGGATTGACAAATCAATTAATCTTGAGTGTGTGTGTGTGTGTGTGTGTGTATGTGGGTGTGTGTGTGTGTGTGTGTGTGTGTGTGTGTGTGTTCAGGTATTTTATCCGACTCTCAACGTCAACGGGAAGCTGTTCGTTGCCATGGACCAGAACGGGGTTTCTCCACCGCCGCTGCAGGGGCAGCTGCCTGCCTGCACCATGGAGAAGGTCAAGGAGGAGAGTGTGAGTACTGTGTCCTGAGTGTGTGTGTGTGTGTGTGTGTGTGTGTGTGTGTGTGTGTGTGTGTGTGTGTGTGTGTGTGTGTGTGTTTGTGTGTGTGTGTCCATTGCAGTGGAAACAATGGTGAAACCTGCAGCCATCCAACACTCTGACATGTGAATTATGAATCAGCGCTTTGCATAACTCCACTCTGATATCATGGGCTAAAGACACACTCACATGCACGCACATGCACACACAACACACACACACACACACACACACATTTCTACCAGCTCATATAACAATGCCGTGGTATTCCCCTCATCTGCACACACACACACTCACACACACACACACACACATAGTGCCACTGCTATGGCATCACGGGCTCGAGCCGCACATACCAGCGAAGACATTTACTGAAGTGTCCTTCCTGTATGCACACACACACACTCCTACACACACACACACACTCACACACACACACTCACACAAATTCATTTACGACTGAAAACTGGAAATAAAATGGTTGTAGTGTCTCTGCGTAGACCCTCGCAGCTTTCTGAATGGACATCTTGGAGTTTGGGTTTCCTGCTCGCCTTGATATTTCTCGGTTACTCGAGCCAGAAATTCCCAAATTTGGTCAAAGAGTAGAGTAGAGGAGTCTGGGTGGAGCTGAGGTTGGATGAGCAAGTCACAACCAGCATGACTGAGTGTGAAAGTGGCCTTTTAATCAAGGAAACCTTTAAACATCTTACTTGATATACTCTTAAGAAGAGATTTAAAAGTCGGCGCCAACACTCTTCTAGATGAGAAGCAGGTCGGTTTGTTTAAGTTCATTTGGTGCCTTTTTACCTCTGGAGCCTGTTGCAGTAGCTGTTGATAAAGTTAAACCTAACCTATGTATAACATCAGTGTTTACTAAGTGCAGATCACTTAGTCACACATCACTAAATTAAAGCAGCAGCTGTGGTGATGTCAGCCAGCATCATCAGCACTAGATGGACCCACGTCAGGGAATCAAATCCTGGAGACCGACTGCAAGTTAAGAAGCGCTCGACCTCACGTTATTAAAACTGACACACAGGTACAAAAAAGAGTCATCTTGTGGTGTAATATTAACAATGAGATCACTTTCTGATTGATTGAGAAAAATGATGCACTCACATGATGATGGTGCTAAATGACTTTGCACAGATATACACACTATTAGTACAGATTGCTTATAAAATAACTTAATCACAAGCAGCATAATTATTCAATAGTATTTTCTCTTTTAGATTCATGCACAAATCTTTTCTCTACTCCTTTTTCAGGAGGTTTCGGTCTGGTTGTTTCATCTGCACCAGAGTTTAATTAACAGGTTTCACAGCCGCCTAAACAAACACACACAAAACCAGGCAAACACAGCAGAGTTCGTTTGAACCGAACCGAACAAGTTGGGTGAGAGAAAACCTGAAGTTCATCCAGTGAGTCAAAACCAGCCAAACAACTGACCAATCACAACAACATATGGAATCAATATTAATATCAATACCAACAGATCTGACATCATACCTAACACACACACACACACACACACACACACACGCTGCGTTATGTCCTTTTAGAAACAAGCAGCAGAGATGATAATCAGATCACACTCACACTGCATGACTCACTGACTACACACACACACACACACACACACACACACAGAAAAGGAGAGAAAATCTGACTGTGTGTGTGTGTGTGTGTGTGTGTGTGTGTGTGTGTGTGTCCCAGTAATAAACTCAAACACAGGAACACACACTTATATTTGTAGCTTCTAGGTCCAGAAATATGTGGTTTCTTCACCATCTCAGTTATCTTTTGGGGTTTTTTTTGGCAAATTTGCACCATTAAAAGTCTGCAGAATGAACTCTTAGTAGTTCCTGTTTGCATTGTACTCATGCATGTACAGACAACTATCACTGGATTACTTTGATACTGAAGAAAAAATGTGACGATTCTCAAGCAAGTTCTGGAGCGTCTCTGATTTCTAAGCAGATTTATGGATGTTAATTTGTGATGAACATCAGAGATAATAATGTCCTGTCTGGAAGTGTGAGGCGCGCTCAATCTAAAAATATGTTTACATGTTCTCGTGTTCGGATCTGACTGAGTTATGACCTTGAGAAAGTTCAAATTGTGATGCAAATTGCGACAATCGGTCGCCAAGAGTTTTAAAGTACCTTAAATGCCTCCATGAGCTGCTGCGTGTGTCACAGCAACTGCTGACTGTGTTGATAAGCTGTCAAACCGTAATAACTAACTTCCCCCGTTGTTGTTAGAACACCGCTGCCGCCTCACAGTTTGAAAACCTCTCTCTTCATATCATTTCATTTAATCTTTATTTAATCAAACAGTCTCATTGAGATTGACGTCTGCTTTTAAAGAGAACGTTCAGTCATGCAGAGCTGCTACACTGATGGCTCCTAAATCTAATTTCTCTTCTCTGTAAATTGTTTCATGAGGAGAGAATAAGTTAAAGAACCACTATAGAGTCATTTAAGAGTGTTGGACGACACATTTTGCAAGTATATGAGTTATACTTTATGTTTCAGTCAACAGAAACCTGTTCTGTGCTCATGAAATGTATTTGTGGGAATAATAAATAAACTCTCTGACTCTGTTTGTTCGCTCTGAATGTCTGCACGCTCCATCAACCTGCCAGCCATTCGGAGAACTGGACCACAGTAGGTCATTTCTAATTGGCTGTTTTGTCTCCTGTCTGATTGGTCAGCATCCCAGAAAAAGGGGAAACTCTGGAAGATTGATGCAAGATAGATCTGAACTCATTTTCATCCAAAAAATAATACCTGATTTTGTTTGAAGAGATTGTTTTATTCTTGGTTTAATTGTTGGAAGATATAATTTTCTGACATTTCCTCTGATAAGTTTTCCAGTCAAGCATCAGTGGAAACAGTCTCAGATATACAGCGAAGGTAGTTTTACATGTTGTTTCATCTTCACACTTCCAGAAGCAGCTGAGAGGCAGACAGCCCCGGGTCACCAGGGATTATACAGTTTATTTTAATACTTGTTTACAGTTGTGACTTTTCGCCATCAGGCAGGAGGTTAAAGTATCATGAGGACAAACGCAGCAGCTCCACGCCTGGAGGTGTTCAACCACCTCCACCTGCTGACAGCAACCGTTACATAAGAAGAAGAAGAAAAGAAGAGGGGGGATATAGTTGAGTAGTGGCAGCGATAAAATAGCTTTTAAAAAAAAATGTTATAACTTTTAAGTTTTTAAGTAGGCGCCAGGTTTTGACAAGGAGGATATCTCTGATTCTGCTGCATCCATTCTGATCCTTTTTAAAAAATATATAACTGTCTATTTTAAGTCCCCTTTCAAAATTCAAAATACAGAACTTAATGATTTGCTGATATCAGTCGATACACACTAAAAAGGAGAGTACTGTAACTTTTTTATTCTGCTTCCAGCGCTGCTGCTAGGAAGGAAAAAACCTCACTGCAACTAACAATGAGCTCGTTATCTATTTATCTACCTTATTATTTATCGTTTTGACCAGAAACTGTCAGAAATTAGTGAAAAATTACAATTTTTCCAGAGTTGAAGGTGCAATTCTGTCTCTTAGAAAATTATGTTCATATATATCTTAATCATTTTTCCAATTATGTTGCCACATAATCGCTTTCAAATCAATGAAACTACATTTATATATCTCTCTGAAGTCCTGAGGCCTGCGTGTGTTCAGGTCTAGTTAGTGAAAGATGGTGGTTTAGCTTAAATCAGGGCTGTCGAACTCAAATACACAGTGGGCCAAAATTTAAAACTTGGACAAAGTCGCAGGCCAACATTGATATTTATTGATAAAAATCTTCCTCCAGATATAATGATGAACCTTTTCATATTGACCCAAACTTCTTTTCATCTCCTCGACTTTCTGGCGCCTTTGAGTCACGTCCAGGTCTTTGAGTCATGTCCAGGTCTTTGAGTCACGTCCAGGTCTTTGAGTCATGTCCAGGTCTTTGAGTCATGTTCAGGTCTTTGTACTCGTCGTGGTGTTTCGTTTCATAGCGTCGTCTAATGTTGTCCTCCTTGGTTATAGCCACGTTGGCTCCACATACAAGATATAAGGGTATAACCCTCTATAGGGTCTATGGGGTCTATGGAGATCTATGGTGGTCTATGGGGCTTTATGGGGTCTATGGGGCTCTATTGGGGTCCGTTGGGGTCTATGGAGATGTATGGGGTCTATGGAGATCTATGGGGTCTAGGGGTCTATGGGGTCTATGGTGGTCTATGGGGCTCTATGGGGGTCCGTGGGGTCTATGGGGATGTATGGGGTCTATGGAGATCTATGGGGTCTAGGGGTCTATGGTGGTCTATGGGGCTCTATCGGGGTCCGTTGGGGTCTATGGGGATGTATGGGGTCTATGGAGATCTATGGGGTCTAGGGGTCTATGGTGGTCTATGGGGCTCTATCGGGGTCCGTTGGGGTCTATGGGGATGTATGGGGTCTATGGAGATCTATGGGGTCTAGGGGTCTATGGGGTCTATGGTGGTCTATGGGGCTCTATGGGGGTCCGTGGGGTCTA